>NW_023405076.1:32500-35000 GCF_013141755.1 Anopheles stephensi | reverse complement strand
GGATCGCGAGATTGCTCCCGGATCCCTAATCACCTTACATTTTCGTTTCGTTTCCGTACACTACGATGAGCTAATTCAATTTGTTTGTTCGTCTGGCGAACGTTTTATTGCGGAATTACCGCGGTACTTCCAGCCGGGTATGGCTGCCGTACGACCTACAGGATAGATCATCGAACCACTTTTCGTGCATATTGTCCGTCGAGGGTATCACCTCGATACCCCCAACAGACCTTTGGACACTTCCTCACTACTCCTTGGAGCAGCAATCAGGGAACCATATAGTAGGAACAGCCGAATATGGAACTCTTTTCGTACTTTGGACACCTCCTATAACTTGTATGGCGACTTCGGGGACCTTCATTTCGTTCTCAGTTGGTACCCCTATTTCGGTCTTTGGACACCTCGTCTTACCCGTATAACTCACTTTAGGTCCACTTATTTGCCTGATATCTCATCGTGAACCCGTTTTTCGTACACCGTACACACCTAGGAACACCACATATGCGTTTCCCTTTCGATCGTGAAGTTTTCAAATTTTTCGATTTTTGGTCCTAGAAATTCATGAACGGTGGGAGACCAAAATTTTTCATAAAAAAAAAATTTTCACCGTTTGACCATAAAAACCTTCTTTTCGTACATACCCCATCATTTCTTCACGTTTTAGGCCATTTCTGAAATTTTCGCTTCGATAGTGTGTCCCCTATAATACAAAATGAACATTTTGCATCTCCCACAAGTGGCCATTTTTTTCCGCCACTGAAGAACACGACCTCGGGAACTCGGACCTAGGACGTGGCCATGTAAGTCATAGGCCACCCCAACTTTTGCAAAATACTGTTTCTTTTCACTTTTCATGATCTAAGGCGCGTTCCGACGGCGTTTTGAACAAATTTATGAGAAAAAAAATTTTGACCCTCGGACCAAAATTTTTTCGTTCGGGGCCCCATGGCCTATGGCCAGTATGGGAACTCGGGATGCCGATATGACAAAATTTGTCAAAAAATCACTAAAAAGTCGCTATGGCCCATTATTTAGAGCTTGTTGAGACCTTTCTAAAACACCTTGGTTGACCCCTGTCCGATAAGTAGTTTTCGAGATATTCGAGAAAATGTGATTTTTTGGGACTTAGAAAATTTTTGACCCGTACCCTAAGAAAAAGTGATTTTTTCATAGGACAATTTTTTCTTCGCAAATACTGTTTGGTTTCACTTTTCATTATTAGAAACGCGTTCCGAAGCCATTTTCATCAAAATCTCGTGAAAAAAAAATTTCACCCCCGGACCAAAAGTTGGCCGTTCGGTGCCCTATGGCCTATGGCCAGTATGGGAACCAAGGATGCCGATATGCGAAAAAGTGTCAAAAAATCACTTGAAAGTCGCTATGGCTCATTAAATAGAGCTTGTAAAGACCTTTCTAAAACACCTTGGTTGACCCCTGTCCGATACGTAGTTTTCGAGATATTCGAGAATAAGTGATTTTTTGGGACTTAGAAAATTTTTGACCCGTACCCTAAGAAAAAGTGATTTTTTCATAGGACAATTTTTTCTTCGCAAATACTGTTTGGTTTCACTTTTCATTATTAGAAACGCGTTCCGAAGCCATTTTCATCAAAATCTCGTGAAAAAAAAATTTCACCCCCGGACCAAAAGTTGGCCGTTCGGTGCCCTATGGCCTATGGCCAGTATGGGAACCAAGGATGCCGATATGCGAAAAAGTGTCAAAAAATCACTTGAAAGTCGCTATGGCTCATTAAATAGAGCTTGTAAAGACCTTTCTAAAACACCTTGGTTGACCCCTGTCCGATACGTAGTTTTCGAGATATTCGAGAATAAGTGATTTTTTGGGACTTAGAAAATTTTTGACCCGTACCCTAAGAAAAAGTGATTTTTTCATAGGACAATTTTTTCTTCGCAAATACTGTTTGGTTTCACTTTTCATTATTAGAAACGCGTTCCGAAGCCATTTTCATCAAAATCTCGTGAAAAAAAAATTTCACCCCCGGACCAGAAGTTGGCCGTTCGGTGCCCTATGACCTATGGCCAGTATGGGAACCAAGGATGCCGATATGCGAAAAAGTGTCAAAAAATCACTTGAAAGTCGCTATGGCTCATTAAATAGAGCTTGTAAAGACCTTTCTAAAACACCTTGGTTGACCCCTGTCCGATACGTAGTTTTCGAGATATTCGAGAATAAGTGATTTTTTGGGACTTAGAAAATTTTCGACCATGACATATATGAAAAGTGAATTTTTCATAGGACCAAAAAGTTTGTCCAAATAGGGTTTTGGTTCACTTTTTATGGTCAGATAAGTGATCCGATGCTATTTTCATGATCATTAGAGGGATTTCACGCTGTGACCAAAAATTTTCATACTTCATACTTGTCCCGGTGCCGTATATGGGAGGACCGGGGGAACATGTCTTCGTAAGTCGTGATGTTCAGTGACGGATTTCTGGGACTTAGAAAAAAAATGTGCTCTCAGGCACATTATATGTTTCAT
>NW_023405076.1:12500-20000 GCF_013141755.1 Anopheles stephensi | reverse complement strand
CAGTATGGGAACCAAGGATGCCGATATGCGAAAAAGTGTCAAAAAATCACTTGAAAGTCGCTATGGCTCATTAAATAGAGCTTGTAAAGACCTTTCTAAAACACCTTGGTTGACCCCTGTCCGATACGTAGTTTTCGAGATATTCGAGAATAAGTGATTTTTTGGGACTTAGAAAATTTTTGACCCGTACCCTAAGAAAAAGTGATTTTTTCATAGGACAATTTTTTCTTCGCAAATACTGTTTGGTTTCACTTTTCATTATTAGAAACGCGTTCCGAAGCCATTTTCATCAAAATCTCGTGAAAAAAAAATTTCACCCCCGGACCAAAAGTTGGCCGTTCGGTGCCCTATGGCCTATGGCCAGTATGGGAACCAAGGATGCCGATATGCGAAAAAGTGTCAAAAAATCACTTGAAAGTCGCTATGGCTCATTAAATAGAGCTTGTAAAGACCTTTCTAAAACACCTTGGTTGACCCCTGTCCGATACGTAGTTTTCGAGATATTCGAGAATAATGTGATTTTTTGGGACTTAGAAAATTTTTGACCCGTACCCTAAGAAAAAGTGATTTTTTCATAGGACAATTTTTTCTTCGCAAATACTGTTTGGTTTCACTTTTCATTATTAGAAACGCGTTCCGAAGCCATTTTCATCAAAATCTCGTGAAAAAAAAATTTCACCCCCGGACCAAAAGTTGGCCGTTCGGTGCCCTATGGCCTATGGCCAGTATGGGAACCAAGGATGCCGATATGCGAAAAAGTGTCAAAAAATCACTTGAAAGTCGCTATGGCTCATTAAATAGAGCTTGTAAAGACCTTTCTAAAACACCTTGGTTGACCCCTGTCCGATACGTAGTTTTCGAGATATTCGAGAATAAGTGATTTTTTGGGACTTAGAAAATTTTCGACCATGACATATATGAAAAGTGAATTTTTCATAGGACCAAAAAGTTTGTCCAAATAGGGTTTTGGTTCACTTTTTATGGTCAGATAAGTGATCCGATGCTATTTTCATGATCATTAGAGGGATTTCACGCTGTGACCAAAAATTTTCATACTTCATACTTGTCCCGGTGCCGTATATGGGAGGACCGGGGGAACATGTCTTCGTAAGTCGTGATGTTCAGTGACGGATTTCTGGGACTTAGAAAAAAATGTGCTCTCAGGCACATTATATGTTTCATACACACATGATTTTCATTCTTCATACTTGTCCCCGTGCCGTACATGGGAGGACCGGGGGAACATGTCTTCGTAAGTCGTGATGTTCAGTGACGGATTTCTGGGACTTAGAAAAAAAATGTGCTCTCAGGCACATTATATGTTTCATACACACATGATTTTCATTCTTCATACTTGTCCCCGTGCCGTATATGGGAGGACCGGGGGAACATGTCTTCGTAAGTCGTGATGTTCAGTGACGGATTTCTGGGACTTAGAAAAAAAATGTGCTCTCAGGCACATTATATGTTCCATACACACATGATTTTCATTCTTCATACTTGTCCCGTGCCGTATATGGGAGGACCGGGGGAACATGTCTTCGTAAGTCGTGATGTTCAGTGACGGATTTCTGGGACTTAGAAAAAAAATGTGCTCTCAGGCACATTATATGTTCCATACACACATGATTTTCATTCTTCATACTTGTCCCCGTGCCGTATATGGGAGGACCGGGGGAAGATGTGTTTGTAAGTCGTGATGTTCAGTGACGGATTTCTGGGACTTAGAAAAATAAATGTACCCTTAGGCACATTATTTGTATCAATAATTGTATCCCCAGCCTTTCATGGGGAACTTTTCCGTATTCCCGGACTTGTACATTTTTCGGGTTCCACCTCCCGACAATGTATCTCTACTGTGCATTACGTACCTGATAACGCACGGCACCCATTGGGTGACTCCACTTAACCATCTTTCGATAATGCCCGTGTTGCAGATATAATCCCAACACCTACCAGGCTTATATGTACATCGAACGTTACATACGATGCACCCCGTATTCCCGGACTTGTACATTTTTCGGGTTCCACCTCCCGACAATGTATCTCTACTGTGCATTACGTACCTTATAACGCACGGCACCCATTGGGTGACTCCACTTAACCATCTTTCGATAATGCCCGTGTTGCAGATATAATCCCAACACCTACCAGGCTTTATATGTACATCGAACGTTACATACGATGCACCCCGTATTCCCGGACTTGTACATTTTTCGGGTTCCACCTCCCGACAATGTATCTCTACTGTGCATTACGTACCTTATAACGCACGGCACCCATTGGGTGACTCCACTTAACCATCTTTCGATAATGCCCGTGTTGCAGATATAATCCCAACACCTACCAGGCTTTATATGTACATCGAACGTTACATACGATGCACCCCGTATTCCCGGACTTGTACATTTTTCGGGTTCCACCTCCCGACAATGTATCTCTACTGTGCATTACGTACCTTATAACGCACGGCACCCATTGGGTGACTCCACTTAACCATCTTTCGATAATGCCCGTGTTGCAGATATAATCCCAACACCTACCAGGCTTTATATGTACATCGAACGTTACATACGATGCACCCCGTATTCCCGGACTTGTACATTTTTCGGGTTCCACCTCCCGACAATGTATCTCTACTGTGCATTACGTACCTTATAACGCACGGCACCCATTGGGTGACTCCACTTAACCATCTTTCGATAATGCCCGTGTTGCAGATATAATCCCAACACCTACCAGCTTTATATGTACATCGAACGTTACATACGATGCACCCCGTATTCCCGGACTTGTACACTTGTACATACACCGGCCAGTATCCTTGCGTCCACCATAACACCATGGGTATCGCGAGATTGCTCCCGGATCCCTTAATCTCCTTACATTTTCGTTTCGTTTCCGTACACTACGATGAGCTAATTCAAATTTGTTTGTTCGTCGGCGAACGTTTTATTGCGGAATTACCGCGGTACTTCCAGCCGGGTATGGCTGCCGTACGACCTACAGGATAGATCATCGAACCACTTTTCGTGCATATTGTCCGTCGAGGGTATCACCTCGATTGCCCAACAGACCTTTGGACACTCGGATTCTCACTACCTTGGAGCAGCAATCAGGGAACCATATAGTAGGAACAGCCGAATATGGAAAGTCTTCGTACTTTGGACACTCCTATAACTTGTATGGCGACTTCGGGGACCTTCATTTCGTTCTCAGTTGGTACCCCTATTTCGGTCTTTGGACACCTCGTCTTACCCTATAACTCACTTTAGGTCCACTTATTTGCCTGATATCATCGTGAACCCGTTTTTCGTACACCGTACACACCTAGGAACACCACATATGCGTTTCCCTTTCGATCGTTGAAGTTTTAAAATTTTTCGATTTTTGGTCCTAGAAATTCATGAACGGTGGGAGACCAAAATTTTTCAGAAAAAAAAAATTTTCACCGTTTTTGACCATAAAAACCTTCTTTTCGTACATACCCCATCATTCTTCACGTTTTAGGCTCATAAATAGGCTTGTAAAGGACCTCTACAACACCTTGGTTGACCCCTTCCGATACGTTAGTTTTCGAGATATTCGAGATAAGTGATTTTTTGGGATTAGAAAATTTTCGAACATGACATATATGAAAAGGATTTTTCATAGGACAATTTTTCTTCGCAACTACTGTTTGGTTTCACTTTCATTATTAGAACACGCGTTCCGAAGCCATTTTCATCAAAATCTCGTGAAAAAAAATTTCACCCCCGGACCAAAGTTGGGGCCGTTCGGTGCCCTATGGCCTATGGCCAGTATGGGAACCAGGATGCCGATATGCGAAAAAGTGTCAAAAAATCACTTGAAAGTCGCTATGGCTCATTAAATAGAGCTTGTTAAGACCTTTCTAAAACACCTTGGTTGACCCCTGTCCGATACGAGTTTTCGAGATATTCGAGAATAAGTGATTTTTTGGGACTTAGAAAATTTTGACCCGTACCCTATAGAAAAGTGATTTTTTCATAGGACAATTTTTTCTTCGCAAATACTGTTTGGTTTCACTTTTCATTATTAGAAACGCGTTCCGAAGCCATTTTCATCAAAATCTCGTGAAAAAAAAATTTCACCCCCGGACCAAAAGTTGGCCGTTCGGTGCCCTATGGCCTATGGCCAGTATGGGAACCAAGGATGCCGATATGCGAAAAAGTGTCAAAAAATCACTTGAAAGTCGCTATGGCTCATTAAATAGAGCTTGTAAAGACCTTTCTAAAACACCTTGGTTGACCCCTGTCCGATACGTAGTTTTCGAGATATTCGAGAATATGTGATTTTTTGGGACTTAGAAAATTTTTGACCCGTGACCCTAAGAAAAAGTGATTTTTTCATAGGACAATTTTTTCTTCGCAAATACTGTTTGGTTTCACTTTTCATTATTAGAAACGCGTTCCGAAGCCATTTTCATCAAAATCTCGTGAAAAAAAAATTTCACCCCCGGACCAAAAGTTGGCCGTTCGGTGCCCTATGGCCTATGGCCAGTATGGGAACCAAGGATGCCGATATGCGAAAAAGTGTCAAAAAATCACTTGAAAGTCGCTATGGCTCATTAAATAGAGCTTGTAAAGACCTTTCTAAAACACCTTGGTTGACCCCTGTCCGATACGTAGTTTTCGAGATATTCGAGAATATGTGATTTTTTGGGACTTAGAAAATTTTTGACCCGTACCCTAAGAAAAAGTGATTTTTTCATAGGACAATTTTTTCTTCGCAAATACTGTTTGGTTTCACTTTTCATTATTAGAAACGCGTTCCGAAGCCATTTTCATCAAAATCTCGTGAAAAAAAAATTTCACCCCCGGACCAAAAGTTGGCCGTTCGGTGCCCTATGGCCTATGGCCAGTATGGGAACCAAGGATGCCGATATGCGAAAAAGTGTCAAAAAATCACTTGAAAGTCGCTATGGCTCATTAAATAGAGCTTGTAAAGACCTTTCTAAAACACCTTGGTTGACCCCTGTCCGATACGTAGTTTTCGAGATATTCGAGAATATGTGATTTTTTGGGACTTAGAAAATTTTTGACCCGTACCCTAAGAAAAAGTGATTTTTTCATAGGACAATTTTTTCTTCGCAAATACTGTTTGGTTTCACTTTTCATTATTAGAAACGCGTTCCGAAGCCATTTTCATCAAAATCTCGTGAAAAAAAAATTTCACCCCCGGACCAAAAGTTGGCCGTTCGGTGCCCTATGGCCTATGGCCAGTATGGGAACCAAGGATGCCGATATGCGAAAAAGTGTCAAAAAATCACTTGAAAGTCGCTATGGCTCATTAAATAGAGCTTGTAAAGACCTTTCTAAAACACCTTGGTTGACCCCTGTCCGATACGTAGTTTTCGAGATATTCGAGAATAATGTGATTTTTTGGGACTTAGAAAATTTTTGACCCGTACCCTAAGAAAAAGTGATTTTTTCATAGGACAATTTTTTCTTCGCAAATACTGTTTGGTTTCACTTTTCATTATTAGAAACGCGTTCCGAAGCCATTTTCATCAAAATCTCGTGAAAAAAAAATTTCACCCCCGGACCAAAAGTTGGCCGTTCGGTGCCCTATGGCCTATGGCCAGTATGGGAACCAAGGATGCCGATATGCGAAAAAGTGTCAAAAAATCACTTGAAAGTCGCTATGGCTCATTAAATAGAGCTTGTAAAGACCTTTCTAAAACACCTTGGTTGACCCCTGTCCGATACGTAGTTTTCGAGATATTCGAGAATAAGTGATTTTTTGGGACTTAGAAAATTTTGACCCTGACCCTAAGAAAAAGTGATTTTTTCATAGGACAATTTTTTCTTCGCAAATACTGTTTGGTTTCACTTTTCATTATTAGAAACGCGTTCCGAAGCCATTTTCATCAAAATCTCGTGAAAAAAAAATTTCACCCCCGGACCAAAAGTTGGCCGTTCGGTGCCCTATGGCCTATGGCCAGTATGGGAACCAAGGATGCCGATATGCGAAAAAGTGTCAAAAAATCACTTGAAAGTCGCTATGGCTCATTAAATAGAGCTTGTAAAGACCTTTCTAAAACACCTTGGTTGACCCCTGTCCGATACGTAGTTTTCGAGATATTCGAGAATATGTGATTTTTTGGGACTTAGAAAATTTTTGACCCGTACCCTAAGAAAAAGTGATTTTTTCATAGGACAATTTTTTCTTCGCAAATACTGTTTGGTTTCACTTTTCATTATTAGAAACGCGTTCCGAAGCCATTTTCATCAAAATCTCGTGAAAAAAAAATTTCACCCCCGGACCAAAAGTTGGCCGTTCGGTGCCCTATGGCCTATGGCCAGTATGGGAACCAAGGATGCCGATATGCGAAAAAGTGTCAAAAAATCACTTGAAAGTCGCTATGGCTCATTAAATAGAGCTTGTAAAGACCTTTCTAAAACACCTTGGTTGACCCCTGTCCGATACGTAGTTTTCGAGATATTCGAGAATAAGTGATTTTTTGGGACTTAGAAAATTTTTGACCCGTACCCTAAGAAAAAGTGATTTTTTCATAGGACAATTTTTTCTTCGCAAATACTGTTTGGTTTCACTTTTCATTATTAGAAACGCGTTCCGAAGCCATTTTCATCAAAATCTCGTGAAAAAAAAATTTCACCCCCGGACCAAAAGTTGGCCGTTCGGTGCCCTATGGCCTATGGCCAGTATGGGAACCAAGGATGCCGATATGCGAAAAAGTGTCAAAAAATCACTTGAAAGTCGCTATGGCTCATTAAATAGAGCTTGTAAAGACCTTTCTAAAACACCTTGGTTGACCCCTGTCCGATACGTAGTTTTCGAGATATTCGAGAATAATGTGATTTTTTGGGACTTAGAAAATTTTTGACCCGTACCCTAAGAAAAAGTGATTTTTTCATAGGACAATTTTTTCTTCGCAAATACTGTTTGGTTTCACTTTTCATTATTAGAAACGCGTTCCGAAGCCATTTTCATCAAAATCTCGTGAAAAAAAAATTTCACCCCCGGACCAAAAGTTGGCCGTTCGGTGCCCTATGGCCTATGGCCAGTATGGGAACCAAGGATGCCGATATGCGAAAAAGTGTCAAAAAATCACTTGAAAGTCGCTATGGCTCATTAAATAGAGCTTGTAAAGACCTTTCTAAAACACCTTGGTTGACCCCTGTCCGATACGTAGTTTTCGAGATATTCGAGAATATGTGATTTTTTGGGACTTAGAAAATTTTCGACCATGACATATATGAAAAGTGAATTTTTCATAGGACCAAAAAGTTTGTCCAAATAGGGTTTTGGTTCACTTTTTATGGTCAGATAAGTGATCCGATGCTATTTTCATGATCATTAGAGGGATTTCACGCTGTGACCAAAAATTTTCATACTTCATACTTGTCCCGGTGCCGTATATGGGAGGACCGGGGAACATGTCTTCGTAAGTCGTGATGTTCAGTGACGGATTTCTGGGACTTAGAAAAAAAATGTGCTCTCAGGCACATTATATGT
>NW_023405076.1:0-2500 GCF_013141755.1 Anopheles stephensi | reverse complement strand
TGGTTCTGCCTCCAGAGGAGACTTATGAACACTTCGTATCATTTCTTACACCGAACCATGGGATCGCGAGATTGCTCCCGGATCCCTAATCACCTTACATTTTCGTTTCGTTTCCGTACACTACGATGAGCTAATTCAATTTGTTTGTTCGTCTGGCGAACGTTTTATTGCGGAATTACCGCGGTACTTCCAGCCGGGTATGGCTGCCGTACGACCTACAGGATAGATCATCGAACCACTTTTCGTGCATATTGTCCGTCGAGGGTATCACCTCGATACCCCCAACAGACCTTTGGACACTTCCTCACTACTCCTTGGAGCAGCAATCAGGGAACCATATAGTAGGAACAGCCGAATATGGAACTCTTTTCGTACTTTGGACACCTCCTATAACTTGTATGGCGACTTCGGGGACCTTCATTTCGTTCTCAGTTGGTACCCCTATTTCGGTCTTTGGACACCTCGTCTTACCCGTATAACTCACTTTAGGTCCACTTATTTGCCTGATATCTCATCGTGAACCCGTTTTTCGTACACCGTACACACCTAGGAACACCACATATGCGTTTCCCTTTCGATCGTGAAGTTTTCAAATTTTTCGATTTTTGGTCCTAGAAATTCATGAACGGTGGGAGACCAAAATTTTTCATAAAAAAAAAATTTTCACCGTTTGACCATAAAAACCTTCTTTTCGTACATACCCCATCATTTCTTCACGTTTTAGGCCATTTCTGAAATTTTCGCTTCGATAGTGTGTCCCCTATAATACAAAATGAACATTTTGCATCTCCCACAAGTGGCCATTTTTTTCCGCCACTGAAGAACACGACCTCGGGAACTCGGACCTAGGACGTGGCCATGTAAGTCATAGGCCACCCCAACTTTTGCAAAATACTGTTTCTTTTCACTTTTCATGATCTAAGGCGCGTTCCGACGGCGTTTTGAACAAATTTATGAGAAAAAAAATTTTGACCCTCGGACCAAAATTTTTTCGTTCGGGGCCCCATGGCCTATGGCCAGTATGGGAACTCGGGATGCCGATATGACAAAATTTGTCAAAAAATCACTAAAAAGTCGCTATGGCCCATTATTTAGAGCTTGTTGAGACCTTTCTAAAACACCTTGGTTGACCCCTGTCCGATAAGTAGTTTTCGAGATATTCGAGAAAATGTGATTTTTTGGGACTTAGAAAATTTTTGACCCGTACCCTAAGAAAAAGTGATTTTTTCATAGGACAATTTTTTCTTCGCAAATACTGTTTGGTTTCACTTTTCATTATTAGAAACGCGTTCCGAAGCCATTTTCATCAAAATCTCGTGAAAAAAAAATTTCACCCCCGGACCAAAAGTTGGCCGTTCGGTGCCCTATGGCCTATGGCCAGTATGGGAACCAAGGATGCCGATATGCGAAAAAGTGTCAAAAAATCACTTGAAAGTCGCTATGGCTCATTAAATAGAGCTTGTAAAGACCTTTCTAAAACACCTTGGTTGACCCCTGTCCGATACGTAGTTTTCGAGATATTCGAGAATAAGTGATTTTTTGGGACTTAGAAAATTTTTGACCCGTACCCTAAGAAAAAGTGATTTTTTCATAGGACAATTTTTTCTTCGCAAATACTGTTTGGTTTCACTTTTCATTATTAGAAACGCGTTCCGAAGCCATTTTCATCAAAATCTCGTGAAAAAAAAATTTCACCCCCGGACCAAAAGTTGGCCGTTCGGTGCCCTATGGCCTATGGCCAGTATGGGAACCAAGGATGCCGATATGCGAAAAAGTGTCAAAAAATCACTTGAAAGTCGCTATGGCTCATTAAATAGAGCTTGTAAAGACCTTTCTAAAACACCTTGGTTGACCCCTGTCCGATACGTAGTTTTCGAGATATTCGAGAATAAGTGATTTTTTGGGACTTAGAAAATTTTTGACCCGTACCCTAAGAAAAAGTGATTTTTTCATAGGACAATTTTTCTTCGCAAATACTGTTTGGTTTCACTTTTCATTATTAGAAACGCGTTCCGAAGCCATTTTCATCAAAATCTCGTGAAAAAAAATTTCACCCCCGGACCAAAAGTTGGCCGTTCGGTGCCCTATGGCCTATGGCCAGTATGGGAACCAAGGATGCCGATATGCGAAAAAGTGTCAAAAAATCACTTGAAAGTCGCTATGGCTCATTAAATAGAGCTTGTAAAGACCTTTCTAAAACACCTTGGTTGACCCCTGTCCGATACGTAGTTTTCGAGATATTCGAGAATAAGTGATTTTTTGGGACTTAGAAAATTTTCGACCATGACATATATGAAAAGTGAATTTTTCAATAGGACACCATTTTTGCTTTAGTTTGTTTCTAAAATACTGGTTGGTTTCACTTTCATTATTAGAAAACGCGTTCCGAAGCCATTTTCATCAAAATCTCGTGAAAAAAAATTTCACCCCCGGACCAAAAGTTGGCCGTTCGGTGCCCTATGGCCTATGGCCAGTATGGGAACAAGGATGCCGATATGCG
>NW_023405075.1:50000-59530 GCF_013141755.1 Anopheles stephensi | reverse complement strand
CGGCTCCTCCTGGCAATCCATCGCCAGATGGCTCGTCTTCCCGCATCGGATGCAGGCGTCCGATCGATCGATCGCGCTCTTGCACTTCGCTGCACGTGGCCGAGTTCCAGGCAACGGAAGCATCGTTGCAGCCAATCCTGTCGTTGCTGCACGCGGCTGACAGGACTCGAGGTGTACATCACCTTGATGTGCTGTCCTGCCAGCTTCTCCGCCGCCTTCTCGGAGACTCGAACCCAGGCCATTCTTCGTCGAGTCGTTCATCGTGATCAGGCGAACTCCTTCTCGCTGATGGTTCCCCCGAAAGGCTGTCAGCGCTTCCGCCACCTCCTTTCACCGCCGCTAAAGGGTCGATATGATCTACTCGAACCTCGACTTTTTTGTGATAAGTCTGCAACCGAGTGATGGAGTTGTTTTATCGCAGAATGCCTTCACTGCGTTAAACACCTCAACGAGTTTGCGGATCCGGCAGCTCATAACCAATCGCGAGCGTGATGTTCGCCGTCCATTCCGAGCACCTCAGAAAAGATGGGCCAGTTCTGTCGCCGACGAATCATCCGGTAGGCTCCAAGTAGGCTTGACCTCGCCTGGCGTGACTTCGATGGCGTCGGACGATGTTTTGGCTGCCGATTAGTCACGTTTGTTGGAGCCTGCGCCTGCTGCTGGTTTTTGGACGCCGGCTGTGCTGCTGCTGTTTTCTGCTGCTGTGGTGGCTGCTTACGAGCCGGGCGCCGGACAAACTTGCGCCCACGAGCCACCGTTTATCGCCGATCGCATCCTCTGCAGCAGTAAGGGTGGGGAAGTCGCTGGATGGCTGCTGGCTTCGCTCACCGTCTGCCGTTTCTGCTGCTGCTGTTGTTGCTGCTGCTGCTGCTGCTGCTGCTGCTGCTGCTGCTGCTGCTGCTGCTTCTGCTGCTGCTTCTGCTGCTGCTGCTGCTGCTGCTGCTGCTGCCGCTGCTTCTGCTGCTGCTGCTGTTGCTGTTTCGCCTGCTGCTGTTGCTGCTTCGCCTGCTGCTGCTGCTGCGACCCGGTGGCCGCCTGGCTGCGCTGTGCACTGGTTGTAGTGGGCGCGTCTGGAGAGGCATCTTGTTTGGCTGCAAGCTTCCGGATAAGCTCAGCCATCTCGCGATTTCCTCCCGCAGTGCTTGCACTTCCTTCCAGTGCCGGCTGTCAGCTTCCTCCTTCGCCCGTTGAAGGTCCTTGATCATGTCAAGAAGCCCCTGCGCTCATCCAGATTTGCCTGCAGCAACAACCGAGTGCTTATAAGCTCATCGGACATTATCGCGAGCGTGTTCTCCAGCGATGCCACGACGCCATAACAGGCGCCGCCTCAGGAGCCTCAGGAGCTGGCTTGTTGCTGGAAGTCGCCTTCGTCGCCTTCGTCGTACTGCTCGATGCTGTGCTGCTGCGAGTAAGCAACACTTTCGGCTCAGCGGTGAGTTTTTTCGCGCCCTCCATCATGGTAGTGTCCACGGACACCGTCCGAGGACGCAGTAATCTGCTCATACCTCACTCCGACGCCCTCTGGTGGTGAGGGTTTCTGCCGCAATAATGGAGAACCCAAAACACGCTTTTCCGAGCGTAACTCCCCCAAATGGCTTCCAATTGTCTCGAGCCCAACGGCGATTTGGTGTGTGATGATGTTGTGCACAATCTTCCAGAAGAACTCGACGCTCGTTTCCCCCTCCTTCTTTCAGAAAAACAGGAAAAACCGTTTCAGACGTGGTTTTTCCGCTCTGGGGGGGTGGTAGGTGGAAGTAGGGGGGCGGGATGGTGTTCCCCGCAATCCTCGTCTCAGGCTGCGTCGATAGAGGGGTCGCGTTGGGGGGTGCGGGTCGGAAAATTGGGAAAACCCAGAAAACGCTTTTCCGGGCGTAACTCCCCAAATGACGTCCAATCGTCTCGGACCCAACGGCGATTTGGTGTGTAATGATGTTGTGCACAACCTTGCCGAAGAACTCTGACGCTCGTGTCCCCCTCCTTCTGCCAGAAAAAACAGAAAAAACCGTTTAAGACGCGGTTTTTCCGCTCTGGGGGGGTGGTGGGTGGAGGTAGGGGGCGGGATGGTGTTCCCCGCAATCCTCGTCTCAGGCTGCGTCGAAAGAGGGGTCGCGTTGGGGGGTGCGGTCGGAAAATTGGGAAAACCCAAAAAACGCTTTTCCGGGCGTAACTCCCCCAAATGACGTCCAATCGTCTCGGACCCAACGGCGATTTGGCGTGTGATGGTGTTGTCCACAACCTTGCCGAAGAATCCCGACGCTCGTTTCCCCCCTCCTTCTGCCAGAAAAACAGAAAAAAACCGTTTAGACGCGGTTTTTCCCGCTCTGGGGGGGTGGTGGGTGGAGGTAGGGGGGCGGGATGATGTTCAGATGCTTCCTCTCTGCAAGCCGCGTCGATCGATACCCCACTCGGTGGGGTGCGGCGTATGATTCGGCGACGGGGGGGGCCCGGAAAAAACGCTATTTTCCAGGGGGGGTGGGGGAAAACCCTTGCGGGGGGGTATTCTCGAGGTAAACGGACACCCCTCCCCGAACAAACCCCTATCGGGAGACGCCTGGTTTCCCGCTACGCCCGGAAAACTCTTCTGCTGCACACTTTTCCGGCTGGAACGCCCCCTGGTGGTGGAAAACTGGTTGGGTTTTTGCGGGGTGGGTGGGGGGCACCCGCCCGAACAATCCGTCCGAAGACCCCGATCGTCTATCTCCCCTCCTTCCCCGGGAAAACTCGGAAAAACCGTCTCCGGGGGGGGTTTATCCGCTCTGGGGGCTGGTGGTGGGTGGTGGGGGGCGGGGTGGCCACTTCCGAACTCCCCTCTTCGAGACGCGTCGATGGAGGGGTCGCACGCCTGGATCGGTGGACTGACCACCTGGTACACCAAGGGGGGGCAGAAAAGGCCCGCCGGGAACTCCAGGAAACCAGGGCGGACAACCCGTTCGAACACCGGGTGCCGGGTGTTCCGTCCGGAAGATTTTGAAATTCCAACCTCACTTTTAACCGACGCCAAAATTTCACACACACGCCGCCATTTTTCGCGACACCGAAAACCGCGTGCTTTTTTGGGTGGAAATTTCCCCCGCCTATAACTCCGCGAGTTTTCCCACGGATCCGCCTGGAATTTTCACAGCTTGTTCGCCTCCGGAAAACGCACAAACCACTATATGGCAGCTCTCTGCCAGCACTTATAGTTTGAGAGTTATAATCACTCAAAGTTTTGCACTTTAAACGTCCACAAAATGGCGTACTCCATGAAATCGTTAGTTCTGTCTTCACTGTTTGGTGCGTCTCAATAGCGCGCTTCTTTTGATACGTCACTTAAACAAATCGGTCCACTAATACGCGAGTTATTCCCGGAAAACCGTTCCCCGAAAAACTCCCCCAGTTTTCCGAATTTTCCGGAAAAATTCGGAGGGGGGGTTCAGGATGGCAATCGGGGGCCGGACACAAAAATCCACTGTCCTAACTACCGAATTTCCCGAGTTTTCACCACTTCACTTTATCCTCGCGGAGCACAGCGTGGATGCGTCTGCACTGTTCGGCTGCTCGATCGCCACTTACAGGGATAACTGGCTTGTGGTCGCCAAGCGTTCATAGCGACGTGACTTTTTGATCCTTCGATGTCGGCTCTTCCTATCATTGTGAAGCAAAATTCCCCAAGCGTAGGATTGTTCACCCTTTCAAGGGAACGTGAGCTGGGTTTAGACCGTCGTGAGACAGGTTAGTTTTACCCTACTGGTGTGTGCTAATACGTGCTATCGTAACGGAACTCCTGTGCAGTACGAGAGGAACCACAGGTACGGACCACTGGCTCAATACTAGTTCGACCGGACTTTGGTATGACGCTACGTCCGCTGGATTATGCCTGAACGCCTCTAAGGTCGTAACCAATCCGAGCTGATAGCGCTTCAAAACCTAATGGGCAATCGGAAGCTAGCGGGCCTAACAACCCTCCGAGATCCGCTGGAACTGCCTCTGCAGCCTGGCGCCTCATCCCCGCTTCATAGACTGGGCCGCATCGCGCGGGGTCGCACTGCACGTGTTAGTACCTGACCATAGGGAACGCCGGTGGCCGCCGACCTCGCCGACCGTGGACTTGACTAGTTTCGATGCCCACCGACCGCCCGCAAACGACGGGACTTCAGGCTAGGAGTTTCAAGTTGTAGAGATGCGTTCGCATCGATCCTCTCAGGCGACCTACGCCTGGTGGTGTTATGGTGGACGCAAGGCACGTCCTGGCCCGGTAGTATGTACAAGAAAATGTACAAGTCCGGGAATACGGGGTGCATCGTATGTAACGTTCGATGTACATATAAAGCCTGGTAGGTGTTGGGATTATATCTGCAACACGGGCATTATCGAAAGATGGTTAAGTGGAGTCACCCAATGGGTGCCGTGCGTTATAAGGTACGTAATGCACAGTAGAGATACATTGTCGGGAGGTGGAACCCGAAAAATGTACAAGTCCGGGAATACGGGGTGCATCGTATGTAACGTTCGATGTACATATAAAGCCTGGTAGGTGTTGGGATTATATCTGCAACACGGGCATTATCGAAAGATGGTTAAGTGGAGTCACCCAATGGGTGCCGTGCGTTATCAGGTACGTAATGCACAGTAGAGATACATTGTCGGGAGGTGGAACCCGAAAAATGTACAAGTCCGGGAATACGGGGTGCATCGTATGTAACGTTCGATGTACATATAAAGCCTGGTAGGTGTTGGGATTATATCTGCAACACGGGCATTATCGAAAGATGGTTAAGTGGAGTCACCCAATGGGTGCCGTGCGTTATCAGGTACGTAATGCACAGTAGAGATACATTGTCGGGAGGTGGAACCCGAAAAATGTACAAGTCCGGGAATACGGGGTGCATCGTATGTAACGTTCGATGTACATATAAAGCCTGGTAGGTGTTGGGATTATATCTGCAACACGGGCATTATCGAAAGATGGTTAAGTGGAGTCACCCAATGGGTGCCGTGCGTTATCAGGTACGTAATGCACAGTAGAGATACATTGTCGGGAGGTGGAACCCGAAAAATGTACAAGTCCGGGAATACGGGGTGCATCGTATGTAACGTTCGATGTACATATAAAGCCTGGTAGGTGTTGGGATTATATCTGCAACACGGGCATTATCGAAAGATGGTTAAGTGGAGTCACCCAATGGGTGCCGTGCGTTATCAGGTACGTAATGCACAGTAGAGATACATTGTCGGGAGGTGGAACCCGAAAAATGTACAAGTCCGGGAATACGGGGTGCATCGTATGTAACGTTCGATGTACATATAAAGCCTGGTAGGTGTTGGGATTATATCTGCAACACGGGCATTATCGAAAGATGGTTAAGTGGAGTCACCCAATGGGTGCCGTGCGTTATCAGGTACGTAATGCACAGTAGAGATACATTGTCGGGAGGTGGAACCCGAAAAATGTACAAGTCCGGGAATACGGGGTGCATCGTATGTAACGTTCGATGTACATATAAAGCCTGGTAGGTGTTGGGATTATATCTGCAACACGGGCATTATCGAAAGATGGTTAAGTGGAGTCACCCAATGGGTGCCGTGCGTTATCAGGTACGTAATGCACAGTAGAGATACATTGTCGGGAGGTGGAACCCGAAAAATGTACAAGTCCGGGAATACGGGGTGCATCGTATGTAACGTTCGATGTACATATAAAGCCTGGTAGGTGTTGGGATTATATCTGCAACACGGGCATTATCGAAAGATGGTTAAGTGGAGTCACCCAATGGGTGCCGTGCGTTATAAGGTACGTAATGCACAGTAGAGATACATTGTCGGGAGGTGGAACCCGAAAAATGTACAAGTCCGGGAATACGGGGTGCATCGTATGTAACGTTCGATGTACATATAAAGCCTGGTAGGTGTTGGGATTATATCTGCAACACGGGCATTATCGAAAGATGGTTAAGTGGAGTCACCCAATGGGTGCCGTGCGTTATAAGGTACGTAATGCACAGTAGAGATACATTGTCGGGAGGTGGAACCCGAAAAATGTACAAGTCCGGGAATACGGGGTGCATCGTATGTAACGTTCGATGTACATATAAAGCCTGGTAGGTGTTGGGATTATATCTGCAACACGGGCATTATCGAAAGATGGTTAAGTGGAGTCACCCAATGGGTGCCGTGCGTTATAAGGTACGTAATGCACAGTAGAGATACATTGTCGGGAGGTGGAACCCGAAAAATGTACAAGTCCGGGAATACGGGGTGCATCGTATGTAACGTTCGATGTACATATAAAGCCTGGTAGGTGTTGGGATTATATCTGCAACACGGGCATTATCGAAAGATGGTTAAGTGGAGTCACCCAATGGGTGCCGTGCGTTATCAGGTACGTAATGCACAGTAGAGATACATTGTCGGGAGGTGGAACCCGAAAAATGTACAAGTCCGGGAATACGGAAAAGTTCCCCATGAAAGGCTGGGGATACAATTATTGATACAAATAATGTGCCTAAGGGTACATTTATTTTTCTAAGTCCCAGAAATCCGTCACTGAACATCACGACTTACAAACACATCTTCCCCCGGTCCTCCCATATACGGCACGGGGACAAGTATGAAGAATGAAAATCATGTGTGTATGGAACATATAATGTGCCTGAGAGCACATTTTTTTTCTAAGTCCCAGAAATCCGTCACTGAACATCACGACTTACGAAGACATCTTCCCCCGGTCCTCCCATATACGGCACGGGGACAAGTATGAAGAATGAAAATCATGTGTGTATGGAACATATAATGTGCCTGAGAGCACATTTTTTTTCTAAGTCCCAGAAATCCGTCACTGAACATCACGACTTACGAAGACATGTTCCCCCGGTCCTCCCATATACGGCACGGGGACAAGTATGAAGAATGAAAATCATGTGTGTATGAAACATATAATGTGCCTGAGAGCACATTTTTTTTCTAAGTCCCAGAAATCCGTCACTGAACATCACGACTTACGAAGACATGTTCCCCCGGTCCTCCCATATACGGCACGGGACAAGTATGAAGTATGAAAATTTTTGGTCACAGCGTGAAATCCCTCTAATGATCATGAAAATAGCATCGGATCACTTATCTGACCATAAAAAGTGAACCAAAACCCTATTTGGACAAACTTTTTGGTCCTATGAAAAATCACTTTTCATATATGTCATGGTCGAAAATTTTCTAAGTCCCAAAAAATCACATATTCTCGAATATCTCGAAAACTACTTATCGGACAGGGGTCAACCAAGGTGTTTTAGAAAGGTCTTTACTAGCTCTATTTAATGAGCCATAGCGACTTTCAAGTGATTTTTTGACACTTTTTCGCATATCGGCATCCTTGGTTCCCATACTGGCCATAGGCCATAGGGCACCGAACGGCCAACTTTTGGTCCGGGGGTGAAATTTTTTTTTCACGAGATTTTGATGAAAATGGCTTCGGAACGCGTTTCTAATAATGAAAAGTGAAACCAAACAGTATTTGCGAAGAAAAAATTGTCCTATGAAAAAATCACTTTTTCTTAGGGTACGGGTCAAAAATTTTCTAAGTCCCAAAAAATCACTTATTCTCGAATATCTCGAAAACTACGTATCGGACAGGGGTCAACCAAGGTGTTTTAGAAAGGTCTTTACAAGCTCTATTTAATGAGCCATAGCGACTTTCAAGTGATTTTTTGACACTTTTTCGCATATCGGCATCCTTGGTTCCCATACTGGCCATAGGCCATAGGGCACCGAACGGCCAACTTTTGGTCCGGGGGTGAAATTTTTTTTTCACGAGATTTTGATGAAAATGGCTTCGGAACGCGTTTCTAATAATGAAAAGTGAAACCAAACAGTATTTGCGAAGAAAAAATTGTCCTATGAAAAAATCACTTTTTCTTAGGGTACGGGTCAAAAATTTTCTAAGTCCCAAAAAATCACTTATTCTCGAATATCTCGAAAACTACGTATCGGACAGGGGTCAACCAAGGTGTTTTAGAAAGGTCTTTACAAGCTCTATTTAATGAGCCATAGCGACTTTCAAGTGATTTTTTGACACTTTTTCGCATATCGGCATCCTTGGTTCCCATACTGGCCATAGGCCATAGGGCACCGAACGGCCAACTTTTGGTCCGGGGGTGAAATTTTTTTTTCACGAGATTTTGATGAAAATGGCTTCGGAACGCGTTTCTAATAATGAAAAGTGAAACCAAACAGTATTTGCGAAGAAAAAATTGTCCTATGAAAAAATCACTTTTTCTTAGGGTACGGGTCAAAAATTTTCTAAGTCCCAAAAAATCACATTATTCTCGAATATCTCGAAAACTACGTATCGGACAGGGGTCAACCAAGGTGTTTTAGAAAGGTCTTTACAAGCTCTATTTAATGAGCCATAGCGACTTTCAAGTGATTTTTTGACACTTTTTCGCATATCGGCATCCTTGGTTCCCATACTGGCCATAGGCCATAGGGCACCGAACGGCCAACTTTTGGTCCGGGGGTGAAATTTTTTTTTCACGAGATTTTGATGAAAATGGCTTCGGAACGCGTTTCTAATAATGAAAAGTGAAACCAAACAGTATTTGCGAAGAAAAAATTGTCCTATGAAAAAATCACTTTTTCTTAGGGTACGGGTCAAAAATTTTCTAAGTCCCAAAAAATCACTTATTCTCGAATATCTCGAAAACTACGTATCGGACAGGGGTCAACCAAGGTGTTTTAGAAAGGTCTTTACAAGCTCTATTTAATGAGCCATAGCGACTTTCAAGTGATTTTTTGACACTTTTTCGCATATCGGCATCCTTGGTTCCCATACTGGCCATAGGCCATAGGGCACCGAACGGCCAACTTTTGGTCCGGGGGTGAAATTTTTTTTTCACGAGATTTTGATGAAAATGGCTTCGGAACGCGTTTCTAATAATGAAAAGTGAAACCAAACAGTATTTGCGAAGAAAAAATTGTCCTATGAAAAAATCACTTTTTCTTAGGGTACGGGTCAAAAATTTTCTAAGTCCCAAAAAATCACTTATTCTCGAATATCTCGAAAACTACGTATCGGACAGGGGTCAACCAAGGTGTTTTAGAAAGGTCTTTACAAGCTCTATTTAATGAGCCATAGCGACTTTCAAGTGATTTTTTGACACTTTTTCGCATATCGGCATCCTTGGTTCCCATACTGGCCATAGGCCATAGGGCACCGAACGGCCAACTTTTGGTCCGGGGGTGAAATTTTTTTTTCACGAGATTTTGATGAAAATGGCTTCGGAACGCGTTTCTAATAATGAAAAGTGAAACCAAACAGTATTTGCGAAGAAAAAATTGTCCTATGAAAAAATCACTTTTTCTTAGGGTACGGGTCAAAAATTTTCTAAGTCCCAAAAAATCACATTTTCTCGAATATCTCGAAAACTACTTATCGGACAGGGGTCAACCAAGGTGTTTTAGAAAGGTCTCAACAAGCTCTAAATAATGGGCCATAGCGACTTTTTAGTGATTTTTTGACAAATTTTGTCATATCGGCATCCCGAGTTCCCATACTGGCC
>NW_023405075.1:37500-40000 GCF_013141755.1 Anopheles stephensi | reverse complement strand
GTCACCCAATGGGTGCCGTGCGTTATAAGGTACGTAATGCACAGTAGAGATACATTGTCGGGAGGTGGAACCCGAAAAATGTACAAGTCCGGGAATACGGGGTGCATCGTATGTAACGTTCGATGTACATATAAAGCCTGGTAGGTGTTGGGATTATATCTGCAACACGGGCATTATCGAAAGATGGTTAAGTGGAGTCACCCAATGGGTGCCGTGCGTTATCAGGTACGTAATGCACAGTAGAGATACATTGTCGGGAGGTGGAACCCGAAAAATGTACAAGTCCGGGAATACGGAAAAGTTCCCCATGAAAGGCTGGGGATACAATTATTGATACAAATAATGTGCCTAAGGGTACATTTATTTTTCTAAGTCCCAGAAATCCGTCACTGAACATCACGACTTACAAACACATCTTCCCCCGGTCCTCCCATATACGGCACGGGGACAAGTATGAAGAATGAAAATCATGTGTGTATGGAACATATAATGTGCCTGAGAGCACATTTTTTTTCTAAGTCCCAGAAATCCGTCACTGAACATCACGACTTACGAAGACATGTTCCCCCGGTCCTCCCATATACGGCACGGGGACAAGTATGAAGAATGAAAATCATGTGTGTATGGAACATATAATGTGCCTGAGAGCACATTTTTTTTCTAAGTCCCAGAAATCCGTCACTGAACATCACGACTTACGAAGACATGTTCCCCCGGTCCTCCCATATACGGCACGGGGACAAGTATGAAGAATGAAAATCATGTGTGTATGAAACATATAATGTGCCTGAGAGCACATTTTTTTTCTAAGTCCCAGAAATCCGTCACTGAACATCACGACTTACGAAGACATGTTCCCCCGGTCCTCCCATATACGGCACGGGGACAAGTATGAAGAATGAAAATCATGTGTGTATGAAACATATAATGTGCCTGAGAGCACATTTTTTTTCTAAGTCCCAGAAATCCGTCACTGAACATCACGACTTACGAAGACATGTTCCCCCGGTCCTCCCATATACGGCACCGGGACAAGTATGAAGTATGAAAATTTTTGGTCACAGCGTGAAATCCCTCTAATGATCATGAAAATAGCATCGGATCACTTATCTGACCATAAAAAGTGAACCAAAACCCTATTTGGACAAACTTTTTGGTCCTATGAAAAATTCACTTTTCATATATGTCATGGTCGAAAATTTTCTAAGTCCCAAAAAATCACTTATTCTCGAATATCTCGAAAACTACGTATCGGACAGGGGTCAACCAAGGTGTTTTAGAAAGGTCTTTACAAGCTCTATTTAATGAGCCATAGCGACTTTCAAGTGATTTTTTGACACTTTTTCGCATATCGGCATCCTTGGTTCCCATACTGGCCATAGGCCATAGGGCACCGAACGGCCAACTTTTGGTCCGGGGGTGAAATTTTTTTTTCACGAGATTTTGATGAAAATGGCTTCGGAACGCGTTTCTAATAATGAAAAGTGAAACCAAACAGTATTTGCGAAGAAAAAATTGTCCTATGAAAAAATCACTTTTTCTTAGGGTACGGGTCAAAAATTTTCTAAGTCCCAAAAAATCACTTATTCTCGAATATCTCGAAAACTACGTATCGGACAGGGGTCAACCAAGGTGTTTTAGAAAGGTCTTTACAAGCTCTATTTAATGAGCCATAGCGACTTTCAAGTGATTTTTTGACACTTTTTCGCATATCGGCATCCTTGGTTCCCATACTGGCCATAGGCCATAGGGCACCGAACGGCCAACTTTTGGTCCGGGGGTGAAATTTTTTTTTCACGAGATTTTGATGAAAATGGCTTCGGAACGCGTTTCTAATAATGAAAAGTGAAACCAAACAGTATTTGCGAAGAAAAAATTGTCCTATGAAAAAATCACTTTTTCTTAGGGTACGGGTCAAAAATTTTCTAAGTCCCAAAAAATCACTTATTCTCGAATATCTCGAAAACTACGTATCGGACAGGGGTCAACCAAGGTGTTTTAGAAAGGTCTTTACAAGCTCTATTTAATGAGCCATAGCGACTTTCAAGTGATTTTTTGACACTTTTTCGCATATCGGCATCCTTGGTTCCCATACTGGCCATAGGCCATAGGGCACCGAACGGCCAACTTTTGGTCCGGGGGTGAAATTTTTTTTTCACGAGATTTTGATGAAAATGGCTTCGGAACGCGTTTCTAATAATGAAAAGTGAAACCAAACAGTATTTGCGAAGAAAAAATTGTCCTATGAAAAAATCACTTTTTCTTAGGGTACGGGTCAAAAATTTTCTAAGTCCCAAAAAATCACATTTTCTCGAATATCTCGAAAACTACTTATCGGACAGGGGTCAACCAAGGTGTTTTAGAAAGGTCTCAACAAGCTCTAAATAATGGGCCATAGCGACTTTTTAGTGATTTTTTGACAAATTTTGTCATATCGGCATCCCGAGTTCCCATACTGGCCATAGGCCATGGGGCCCCGAACGAAAAAATTTTGGTCCGA
>NW_023405075.1:22500-27500 GCF_013141755.1 Anopheles stephensi | reverse complement strand
CACAGTAGAGATACATTGTCGGGAGGTGGAACCCGAAAAATGTACAAGTCCGGGAATACGGGGTGCATCGTATGTAACGTTCGATGTACATATAAAGCCTGGTAGGTGTTGGGATTATATCTGCAACACGGGCATTATCGAAAGATGGTTAAGTGGAGTCACCCAATGGGTGCCGTGCGTTATAAGGTACGTAATGCACAGTAGAGATACATTGTCGGGAGGTGGAACCCGAAAAATGTACAAGTCCGGGAATACGGGGTGCATCGTATGTAACGTTCGATGTACATATAAAGCCTGGTAGGTGTTGGGATTATATCTGCAACACGGGCATTATCGAAAGATGGTTAAGTGGAGTCACCCAATGGGTGCCGTGCGTTATAAGGTACGTAATGCACAGTAGAGATACATTGTCGGGAGGTGGAACCCGAAAAATGTACAAGTCCGGGAATACGGGGTGCATCGTATGTAACGTTCGATGTACATATAAAGCCTGGTAGGTGTTGGGATTATATCTGCAACACGGGCATTATCGAAAGATGGTTAAGTGGAGTCACCCAATGGGTGCCGTGCGTTATAAGGTACGTAATGCACAGTAGAGATACATTGTCGGGAGGTGGAACCCGAAAAATGTACAAGTCCGGGAATACGGGGTGCATCGTATGTAACGTTCGATGTACATATAAAGCCTGGTAGGTGTTGGGATTATATCTGCAACACGGGCATTATCGAAAGATGGTTAAGTGGAGTCACCCAATGGGTGCCGTGCGTTATAAGGTACGTAATGCACAGTAGAGATACATTGTCGGGAGGTGGAACCCGAAAAATGTACAAGTCCGGGAATACGGGGTGCATCGTATGTAACGTTCGATGTACATATAAAGCCTGGTAGGTGTTGGGATTATATCTGCAACACGGGCATTATCGAAAGATGGTTAAGTGGAGTCACCCAATGGGTGCCGTGCGTTATAAGGTACGTAATGCACAGTAGAGATACATTGTCGGGAGGTGGAACCCGAAAAATGTACAAGTCCGGGAATACGGAAAAGTTCCCCATGAAAGGCTGGGGATACAATTATTGATACAAATAATGTGCCTAAGGGTACATTTATTTTTCTAAGTCCCAGAAATCCGTCACTGAACATCACGACTTACAAACACATCTTCCCCCGGTCCTCCCATATACGGCACGGGGACAAGTATGAAGAATGAAAATCATGTGTGTATGGAACATATAATGTGCCTGAGAGCACATTTTTTTTCTAAGTCCCAGAAATCCGTCACTGAACATCACGACTTACGAAGACATGTTCCCCCGGTCCTCCCATATACGGCACGGGGACAAGTATGAAGAATGAAAATCATGTGTGTATGAAACATATAATGTGCCTGAGAGCACATTTTTTTTCTAAGTCCCAGAAATCCGTCACTGAACATCACGACTTACGAAGACATGTTCCCCCGGTCCTCCCATGTACGGCACGGGGACAAGTATGAAGAATGAAAATCATGTGTGTATGAAACATATAATGTGCCTGAGAGCACATTTTTTTCTAAGTCCCAGAAATCCGTCACTGAACATCACGACTTACGAAGACATGTTCCCCCGGTCCTCCCATGTACGGCACGGGGACAAGTATGAAGAATGAAAATCATGTGTGTATGAAACATATAATGTGCCTGAGAGCACATTTTTTTTCTAAGTCCCAGAAATCCGTCACTGAACATCACGACTTACGAAGACATGTTCCCCCGGTCCTCCCATATACGGCACCGGGACAAGTATGAAGTATGAAAATTTTTGGTCACAGCGTGAAATCCCTCTAATGATCATGAAAATAGCATCGGATCACTTATCTGACCATAAAAAGTGAACCAAAACCCTATTTGGACAAACTTTTTGGTCCTATGAAAAATTCACTTTTCATATATGTCATGGTCGAAAATTTTCTAAGTCCCAAAAAATCACTTATTCTCGAATATCTCGAAAACTACGTATCGGACAGGGGTCAACCAAGGTGTTTTAGAAAGGTCTTTACAAGCTCTATTTAATGAGCCATAGCGACTTTCAAGTGATTTTTTGACACTTTTTCGCATATCGGCATCCTTGGTTCCCATACTGGCCATAGGTCATAGGGCACCGAACGGCCAACTTTTGGTCCGGGGGTGAAATTTTTTTTCACGAGATTTTGATGAAAATGGCTTCGGAACGCGTTTCTAATAATGAAAAGTGAAACCAAACAGTATTTGCGAAGAAAAAATTGTCCTATGAAAAAATCACTTTTTCTTAGGGCACGGGTCAAAAATTTTCTAAGTCCCAAAAAATCACTTATTCTCGAATATCTCGAAAACTACGTATCGGACAGGGGTCAACCAAGGTGTTTTAGAAAGGTCTTTACAAGCTCTATTTAATGAGCCATAGCGACTTTCAAGTGATTTTTTGACACTTTTTCGCATATCGGCATCCTTGGTTCCCATACTGGCCATAGGCCATAGGGCACCGAACGGCCAACTTTTGGTCCGGGGGTGAAATTTTTTTTTCACGAGATTTTGATGAAAATGGCTTCGGAACGCGTTTCTAATAATGAAAAGTGAAACCAAACAGTATTTGCGAAGAAAAAATTGTCCTATGAAAAAATCACTTTTTCTTAGGGTACGGGTCAAAAATTTTCTAAGTCCCAAAAAATCACTTATTCTCGAATATCTCGAAAACTACGTATCGGACAGGGGTCAACCAAGGTGTTTTAGAAAGGTCTTTACAAGCTCTATTTAATGAGCCATAGCGACTTTCAAGTGATTTTTTGACACTTTTTCGCATATCGGCATCCTTGGTTCCCATACTGGCCATAGGCCATAGGGCACCGAACGGCCAACTTTTGGTCCGGGGGTGAAATTTTTTTTTCACGAGATTTTGATGAAAATGGCTTCGGAACGCGTTTCTAATAATGAAAAGTGAAACCAAACAGTATTTGCGAAGAAAAAATTGTCCTATGAAAAAATCACTTTTTCTTAGGGTACGGGTCAAAAATTTTCTAAGTCCCAAAAAATCACATTTTCTCGAATATCTCGAAAACTACTTATCGGACAGGGGTCAACCAAGGTGTTTTAGAAAGGTCTCAACAAGCTCTAAATAATGGGCCATAGCGACTTTTTAGTGATTTTTTGACAAATTTTGTCATATCGGCATCCCGAGTTCCCATACTGGCCATAGGCCATGGGGCCCCGAACGAAAAAATTTTGGTCCGAGGGTCAAAATTTTTTTTCTCATAAATTTGTTCAAAACGCCGTCGGAACGCGCCTTAGATCATGAAAAGTGAAAAGAAACAGTATTTTGCAAAAGTTGGGGTGGCCTATGACTTACATGGCCACGTCCTAGGTCCGAGTTCCCGAGGTCGTGTTCTTCAGTGGCGGAAAAAAATGGCCACTTGTGGGAGATGCAAAATGTTCATTTTGTATTATAGGGGACACACTATCGAAGCGAAAATTTCAGAAATGGCCTAAAACGTGAAGAAATGATGGGGTATGTACGAAAAGAAGGTTTTTATGGTCAAACGGTGAAAATTTTTTTTTTATGAAAAATTTTGGTCTCCCACCGTTCATGAATTTCTAGGACCAAAAATCGAAAAATTTGAAAACTTCACGATCGAAAGGGAAACGCATATGTGGTGTTCCTAGGTGTGTACGGTGTACGAAAAACGGGTTCACGATGAGATATCAGGCAAATAAGTGGACCTAAAGTGAGTTATACGGGTAAGACGAGGTGTCCAAAGACCGAAATAGGGGTACCAACTGAGAACGAAATGAAGGTCCCCGAAGTCGCCATACAAGTTATAGGAGGTGTCCAAAGTACGAAAAGAGTTCCATATTCGGCTGTTCCTACTATATGGTTCCCTGATTGCTGCTCCAAGGAGTAGTGAGGAAGTGTCCAAAGGTCTGTTGGGGGTATCGAGGTGATACCCTCGACGGACAATATGCACGAAAAGTGGTTCGATGATCTATCCTGTAGGTCGTACGGCAGCCATACCCGGCTGGAAGTACCGCGGTAATTCCGCAATAAAACGTTCGCCAGACGAACAAACAAATTGAATTAGCTCATCGTAGTGTACGGAAACGAAACGAAAATGTAAGGTGATTAGGGATCCGGGAGCAATCTCGCGATCCCATGGTTCGGTGTAAGAAATGATACGAAGTGTTCATAAGTCTCCTCTGGAGGCAGAACCATCGTAGCAAAGTTCGGGAACCCAAGGGTCACAAAAACTCGTAGGACGATATCCACGAATAATCGGGGACTTGTGGGGACTACCGTGCCCTGACAAGTCAACTACACCTTAACTGGTGATGGTCGTCCTACGGGGACCTGCGGGGAACAAAAGGGTCACTAAAACTCGTAGGACAATATCTCCGAATAATCGGGGACTTGTGGGGACCACCGTGCCCTGACAAGTCAACTACACCTTAACTGGTGATGGTTGTCCTACGGGGACCTGCCGGGAACCCAAGGGTCACAAAAACTCGTAGGACGATATCCACGAATAATCGGGGACTTGTGGGGACTACCGTGCCCTGACAAGTCAACTACACCTTAACTGGTGATGGTCGTCCTACGGGGACCTGCGGGGAGCAAAAGGAGTCAGAAACAATCGTAGGACGATATCCACGAATAATCGGGGACTTGTGGGGACTACCGTGCCCTGACAAGTCAACTACACCTTAACTGGTGATGGTCGTCCTACGGGGACCTTCAGGGAGCCGCAGTAAGTCGCAGGTCGTATGCGAGCCTTGATTGGTCCTGTTGGGGGCGTGCGGGGTGTAATGCCTCGGTACGTCAAATGTTGGTGTACGATGTACATCGATAATCTGACATCCTCCTGAACAACCTTTGCTCGTGTGGTTATTGGCGCTGTGGAGTCGGTGTACTGCCGCAGGTCAATGAGAGTGGTCACAACAAAGATTGTGTCACCTGATGAACGTAGAAAGAGAGTCTGCGGGGACTGGTGCCCTGG
>NW_023405075.1:0-12500 GCF_013141755.1 Anopheles stephensi | reverse complement strand
AAATTTTGTCATATCGGCATCCCGAGTTCCCATACTGGCCATAGGCCATGGGGCCCCGAACGAAAAAATTTTGGTCCGAGGGTCAAAATTTTTTTTCTCATAAATTTGTTCAAAACGCCGTCGGAACGCGCCTTAGATCATGAAAAGTGAAAAGAAACAGTATTTTGCAAAAGTTGGGGTGGCCTATGACTTACATGGCCACGTCCTAGGTCCGAGTTCCCGAGGTCGTGTTCTTCAGTGGCGGAAAAAAATGGCCACTTGTGGGAGATGCAAAATGTTCATTTTGTATTATAGGGGACACACTATCGAAGCGAAAATTTCAGAAATGGCCTAAAACGTGAAGAAATGATGGGGTATGTACGAAAAGAAGGTTTTTATGGTCAAACGGTGAAAATTTTTTTTTTATGAAAAATTTTGGTCTCCCACCGTTCATGAATTTCTAGGACCAAAAATCGAAAAATTTGAAAACTTCACGATCGAAAGGGAAACGCATATGTGGTGTTCCTAGGTGTGTACGGTGTACGAAAAACGGGTTCACGATGAGATATCAGGCAAATAAGTGGACCTAAAGTGAGTTATACGGGTAAGACGAGGTGTCCAAAGACCGAAATAGGGGTACCAACTGAGAACGAAATGAAGGTCCCCGAAGTCGCCATACAAGTTATAGGAGGTGTCCAAAGTACGAAAAGAGTTCCATATTCGGCTGTTCCTACTATATGGTTCCCTGATTGCTGCTCCAAGGAGTAGTGAGGAAGTGTCCAAAGGTCTGTTGGGGGTATCGAGGTGATACCCTCGACGGACAATATGCACGAAAAGTGGTTCGATGATCTATCCTGTAGGTCGTACGGCAGCCATACCCGGCTGGAAGTACCGCGGTAATTCCGCAATAAAACGTTCGCCAGACGAACAAACAAATTGAATTAGCTCATCGTAGTGTACGGAAACGAAACGAAAATGTAAGGTGATTAGGGATCCGGGAGCAATCTCGCGATCCCATGGTTCGGTGTAAGAAATGATACGAAGTGTTCATAAGTCTCCTCTGGAGGCAGAACCATCGTAGCAAAGTTCGGGAACCCAAGGGTCACAAAAACTCGTAGGACGATATCCACGAATAATCGGGGACTTGTGGGGACTACCGTGCCCTGACAAGTCAACTACACCTTAACTGGTGATGGTCGTCCTACGGGGACCTGCGGGGAACAAAAGGGTCACTAAAAACTCGTAGGACAATATCTCCGAATAATCGGGGACTTGTGGGGACCACCGTGCCCTGACAAGTCAACTACACCTTAACTGGTGATGGTTGTCCTACGGGGACCTGCCGGGAACCCAAGGGTCACAAAAACTCGTAGGACGATATCCACGAATAATCGGGGACTTGTGGGGACTACCGTGCCCTGACAAGTCAACTACACCTTAACTGGTGATGGTCGTCCTACGGGGACCTGCGGGGAGCAAAAGGAGTCAGAAACAATCGTAGGACGATATCCACGAATAATCGGGGACTTGTGGGGACTACCGTGCCCTGACAAGTCAACTACACCTTAACTGGTGATGGTCGTCCTACGGGGACCTTCAGGGAGCCGCAGTAAGTCGCAGGTCGTATGCGAGCCTTGATTGGTCCTGTTGGGGGCGTGCGGGGTGTAATGCCTCGGTACGTCAAATGTTGGTGTACGATGTACATCGATAATCTGACATCCTCCTGAACAACCTTTGCTCGTGTGGTTATTGGCGCTGTGGAGTCGGTGTACTGCCGCAGGTCAATGAGAGTGGTCACAACAAAGATTGTGTCACCTGATGAACGTAGAAAGAGAGTCTGCGGGGACTGGTGCCCTGGTAGACAAAAAATATCGAACAAGCAATTGACGAAGACGAATTCTGGTTGATCCTACCAGTAATATACGCTTGTCTCAAAGGTTAAGCCATGCATGTCTAAGTACAAACATAAATGAATGTGAAACCGCATAAGGCTCAGTACAACAGCCATAATTCACAAGATCATCCACCCATCAGTTACTTGGATAACTGTGGAAAAGCCAGAGCTAATACATGCAACATGCCGGGACCGCTGTCCGCTTGCGGGCGGTGGAACTGGTGCACTTATTAGTAAAACCAATCGCCTCCGGGCGGCTTGAGTTGAAGTCTGGATAAGGATGCCGATCGTATGGTCGCTTGACCGACGACAGATCTTGCAAATGTCTGCCCTATCAACTATTGATGGTAGTGTAGAGGACTACCATGGTTGCGACGGGTAACGGGGAATCAGGGTTCGATTCCGGAGAGGGAGCCTGAGAAATGGCTACCACATCCAAGGAAGGCAGCAGGCGCGTAAATTACCCAATCCCGGCACGGGGAGGTAGTGACGAGAAATAACAATATGGACCTCTCTAACGATGGTCCATAATTGGAATGAATTGAGCATAAATCCTTCAATAAGGATCAAGTGGAGGGCAAGTCTGGTGCCAGCAGCCGCGGTAATTCCAGCTCCACTAGCGTATATTAAAGTTGTTGCGGTTAAAACGTTCGAAGTTGATTCCCCGTCCAGACACGCGACCGCCGCGGGCGCCCGGCACACGCCGGATACGTTCGTGCGCGAGCTCGCGGCTGCGACTCACAATGGTGTGCCTGGGCGTCAACCTCGTGATCGGTCGGGCACGTCCCGAGCCGGTGCGTGGTGCCCGGGCAGCTCCCATTTACCTTGAACAAATTAGAGTGCTTCAAGCAGGCTAGTACAAAAGCGTCCACACCCGCCCAGGGTTGGCGTTGGCCGAGAATAATCTTGCATGGAATAATGGAACATGACCTCGGTCTGAGTCTTTTGGTTGGTTTTGTATAGACCCAGAGGTAATGATTAACAGAAGTAGTTGGGGGCATTGGTATTACGGCGCGAGAGGTGAAATTCGTAGACCGTCGTAGGACCAACTGAAGCGAAAGCGTTTGCCATGGATGCTTTCATTAATCAAGAACGAAAGTTAGAGGATCGAAGGCGATTAGATACCGCCCTAGTTCTAACCGTAAACGATGCCAATCAGCAATTGGGAGACGCTACTACATTCGGTGCTCTCAGTAGCTTCCGGGAAACCAAAATCGGGTTCCGGGGGAAGTATGGTTGCAAAGTTGAAACTTAAAGGAATTGACGGAAGGGCACCACAAGAAGTGGAGCTTGCAGAGGCGAGCTGTCAAAGGAAGCAAGCGGACGCTTTCCGTGAGCTCCTTATGATATAGTGTTTTTCGTGTAAAAAACTTACAAAGTGGTGGTGCAAATTTGTTAGAGTGGTGTACGAACACATATTTTGCGCAAACACCGTGAAGTTTTGGTGAAAACAGTGGGAAAACGTCGATTTTGGCACACAAACATTGCGTCGTGCACCGGTGCGTGTGGCCACGAAGGGTGCGTGTGTGGTTCCGTTAGTGCGTGCGAGCGTAGCGCTCCCTTTCGGTGCGGTTGAAGGGGAGCCCGCAGCCGCTGTGCAGCGTATTTTGTTACGGACAGGAGCGGAACAGTGATAAAACATTACCCCCAACGAGGGAAGAAACATTCAGTGAAAAACAGTGCGGAAAAGTGCGTTGACCAGCAAGCAGATACCACGTGCTAAGGGCACGTGAACTTAGCACGTAAGGGCTTGGCTGTGTCAGTGAGTGCGTGCGTAGGGTGACGTGCCGTGGTTTGACGTCTGGACAGTGGGCACACCATCGGTCATCCCGGTTGTTGTCCTGGGAGAATTCCCCCCTAGTGCCACCAGCGCCCTCTATGGGGCACTAGCGGAAGTTTCTCCGGAGACACAAACCAAAAGCTCCGCACAAACAAGCGTGCTATAATCAAATGCGGGCTGCATACCGGCCAGGCGCACGTGTCCAGTGACTTTAACGCTGGACAAAGCGACGAACCGTGCAGCAGCATAATGTCGGGAGTAGAGAGCGATGATTCGGTGGAGGTGGTCCCCGAAATCATCAAGACAAAGAAAAGGAGACTTTCTCCGCGCGTAGTGGTGACACCCCTGGAATTGTCGCCAGGGACGATGTCGTCACTACGGAGCTCTCAGGGGGCACCCAAGCCAGCCCCGAGAACACCGTTGGAAGAGCCGGACGAGGGAGCGCGGAAGCGTACCGCCCCCGCCCCGACGCCGTCGCCGAGGAGGTCTATGTCTCCTGAGATGCTGGCACCAGCCGCATCGGAGCCGACCAGCTTCCCGACGGCAGAAGTGTCGGACAGACATGCGCGGCAGTACGAGCGGGTGTTGGAGAAGCTCGAGGAGCTTACCGCTCTTTACCGAAAGAGCCAGGAGGAGAATTCGAGGCTCCGTGCGGAGCTCGATATATATCGAACGGGGGTGCGAACCGTTGTGCAGCTGGAGAATTCAGCGACTGGCGTGCGCTTGGGAAACCAAGCCTCTTCCAAGTTGCAGCCCAGCAAAAGGACACTCAGGCGCTCTCAGCAGAGGGAGAGAGCCGAGGCACGCCAGTCGCAGGGTCCTGCCCAGCATCGCATGCTGGAACTGCAGGAGCAGCTGCGCCGTGAGATCCAGGAGGAAGAGAAGCAGATGAGGGCGAGGAGCGGGCACGGGCAGCGGTCCCAGCCCCTGCAACAGCCGTACGACTTTCCGGCATCGGAAACCAGGCGGCAGCAGCAGCAATCCTACCGTGACGCCCTGGTAGGTGGTTGGCAGGTTGTGGGGAAGCGGCAAAAGGCCCAGCCTTCAGCTGCACCTCAGCAGCGGCAGCGGCCGCAACCAGCAACCAAGAGCCAACGCCCCGCACAGGCAAACCGGCGGACGAAAAGGCGACGACCAGACGCCATTCTGGTGGTTCCAGCACCGGGGGTCTCCTTCGCCGAGATGTACCGACCCATCCGGACGAGCCCGGCCCTGGAGGATGTCCAGCACTGCATCCGTATCGGCAAGCGGACACCGAAGGGGAACCTTCGGATGGAGCTGGCACGGGACATGGACTCGGCGGCGCTGTGCAGCCGCATTCAGTCCACGCTGGGAGAGCTGGGATCCGCCAGGGTCCTGACGGAGATGGCGGAGGTTGTGTTGAAAAACGTTGACAACCTCACGGAGGAGGAGACGATCAGGGAGGCGTTGAAGGCGGCACTCGCCAAGGAGCCAGCGGTGGCCTCGCTTCGCATCTGGGAGCGGGCAGATGCCACAAAGCGGGCCCGCGTGCGGCTACCGCGAGTGGAAGCGGAAGCCCTGCTCCAAAAAGATCGCCTTATTATAAACTACTCCTCGTGTCGGCTGGAGGAGGCCCCCAGGCTGGAGGCGGCAAAGCGCCGTTGCTTCCGGTGCCTGGAAAGGGGCCACATGGCAGCGGACTGCGTCGGGCCCGATCGCAGCAACTGCTGCATCAGATGCGGAGCTCCTGGCCATCGGGCGGCCAGCTGCAGCAGTGCGGTTAGCTGCATTCGGTGTGGAGGACCACATCGAATTGCAGCGCACGGCTGCAGGGGAGCTAACCTTCCCCCCCGCCGCTAAGCATGTCTGTGGGGAGCCACCTCCAGGTCCTGCAGGTTAACACCAACAGGAGTCGGAGTGCGCAGGACCTGGCTCTCCACACAATGCGGACGGAGCGGGTGGACGTTATGGTGGTGTGCGAGCTGAGTTCGGTTCCGGACGGGAACGCAAACTGGGTGGTGGACCGCGACAGGCTGGTGGCCATTGTCGCGAGCGGATACTCCCACCCGGTTCAGCGGATCTGGAGCTCGAGTTTTCCCGGCATCGTGGCGGCGGACGTGGCAGGCGTCACGATCATAGCGTGTTACGCGTCGCCAAGCATCGGGGTTCCCCAGTTTGTCGAGATGCTGCAACGTATTGAGGTGCTCGCCTCAGGACGCCCCCGAGTGTTGCTTGCCGGCGACTTCAACGCCTGGCATAGCGCCTGGGGCAGCAGCAGGACCAACGCGAAGGGCGAGGAACTGCTACAGCTGGCGGAGGGTCTCGGGCTCGACGTCCTGAACCTGGGGAGGGAAGCCACCTTCCTCGGGAACGGCGTCGCTCGCCCGAGCATTGTGGACGTCGCCTTCGCCAGTACTTCCATCAGCAGGCAGGACCTCGTCGGGGACCCCGACAGGCAATGGAGGATGCTGGGAACTTACTCATTCAGCGACCACCGGTACATCCGCTTCGAGGTGGGGGAAAGGCCGGCGGCAACGAGCCGCAACTCTACGGGAGCAGAAGCAGCACCAGCAGTGAGAGCAGCGGGCAGACGCTGGCGGGCAAAGGAGTTTAGCCGGGAGCTGTTCGACATCGCGTTGCGGGCAGCCAACTTCGTGGAGGAGGCCACGGACCCTGAGGGCCTGACCCGAACCCTGAGCCGGGCGTGCAGCGAGATCATGGCGGAGGTTTCCCCGTCAGTCGGCCACACAGGACGTCCGGCGTACTGGTGGACACCAGAAATCGGCCGGCTACGGGAGAACTGCCGCCTGGCTTGGGAACGGTACAGCAGGGTACCGACTAGCGACACGGCAGCCCGCAGAACAGCTTCTGCACGGCACCAGGAGGCCCGCCAGCTGCTGACAGCTGAGATCCGGGCTAGCAAGCGGGACCGTTACAATGAGTTTCTGCAACACCTGGAGGATGATGAGACGGGTAGGTGGCAGGGGGAGCTCCTGCGACGGCTCGGAGGGAGCCGCGTCGCACAAGAACGCGATCCGGCCGTTCTGCAGCGCATTGTGGACGCGCTGTGCCCGAACCACCCCCCTGTTGCCTGGCCTACCATCGAATCGGATGGCGTCGACATCAGGCCAGTGACGGAGCAGGAGTTGCTCGACATCGCAGCTGGCCTGAACCCTCGGAAGGCGCCCGGTCTGGATGGACTGCCGAACGCTGCCCTTTCGGCTGCCATCCGGGCGCATCCGACGACGTTCGCGAGGCTCCTCCAGGAGCAGATGGATGCTGGCCGCTTCCCGCGGCAATGGAGGAAGGCGAAGCTGGTGCTGCTTCCCAAACCGGGAAAACCCCCGGGCGAGCCGTCATCGGTGAGACCGGTGATGTTGCTGGACACGCCCGGCAAGGTGTACGAGCGAGTACTGCTGAACCGCCTGAACGACCACATCGAGATGCCGACGGAGCCGCTCCTCTCCGAATACCAGTTCGGCTTTCGGCGTGGTCGGTCGACACTTCAGGCGGTTGGGCTGGTGATGGAGGCTGCCAGATCTGCGATGAGTTTCGGGCGAACGAATAGACGCGACAAGCGCTGCCTGCTTGTCGTTGCTCTGGACGTCCGTAACGCCTTCAATTCCGCAGACTGGCAGGCCATAGCACTGGCGCTGCAGACCAAAGGAGTGCCCTCAGGACTGCGCAGCATCCTGCAGGAGTACTTCTCCGACCGTGAGCTGACGTATGATACCAGCTCCGGTCCGGTAACACGCCGAGTAACGGCAGGTGTTCCGCAGGGGTCCATTCTGGGCCCCACCCTGTGGAATATCCTGTACGACGGCGTGTTCGGAGTGCAGCTGCCGGAAGGTGCATCCGTCATCGGCTTTGCGGACGACCTGGCAGTACTCGCCAAGGGGTGTACACCGGAGGAGGCGGCAGGTGTAGCGGAGGAAGCTGTGGCAGCGATTTCCGCCTGGATGGAGCAACATCGGTTGCAGCTGGCCCCGGAAAAGACGGAGATCGTCCTCATCTCCAGTCTGCGTCGGGGCCATCCAGCGGTGCCCGTAGTGATCAACGGCGTCGAGGTCCGCTCGAAGCCGGCGATACGCTACCTCGGGGTCATGCTTCACGACCACCTCTCGTGGAAGCCACACGTCGAGAAGGCCACCGCAAAGGCACTCCGTGTGGTGAAGCTGGCCACCGGCGTGATGTCCAACCACGCCGGACCGAGGATGGCTAAACGTCGGCTGCTGGCAGCAGTGGCGGACTCGGTTGTGCGATACGCGGCACCCATCTGGGCGGAGGCGGTGAAGTTCCAGTGGTGCAGGCGGAAACTGGAGCAGCTGCAGCGACCTTTGGCGAAAGGTGTCGCCAGGACCTTCCGTACCGTCGGCTACGACACGGCGGTAGTGCTGGCTGGACTGGTCCCGCTACACCTGCAGGTGGACGAGATCGCGCGGTGCTATACCAGGCATCAACGGGCGTTGCAGAGGCGGGTGCTGATAGACAAGGAGGTCATCAAGCGGCTGGAGCACTCGGCGACCATCAGGCAGTGGCAGACATCGTGGGACCAGGATGCCGCTCATCCGACCGCGAGCAGGTTCCTACGATGGGCTCACCGCGTGCTGCCGGATATTGCCGGCTGGGTAGGTAGGAAGCACGGCGAGGTTGATTTCTTCCTTAGCCAGGTACTCTCCGGACATGGCTTCTTCCGGGAGTACCTACATGCTATGGGTTTCACCTCTGCCCCGACCTGCCCCTTCTGCGCCGACAACACCGTGGAGTCGGCAGAGCACGTGGTGTTCCACTGTCCGAGGTTCGCCGACATAAGAGTGCAGTTCCTGACGGACGCGGACGGCGTCGTCATTTCCCCCGATGAGCTGGAGCGTTTTCTGCTGTCGAGCCCGGAGGCTTGGCAGCGAACGGCCACGGCAGCACGGCGGATCTGCAGCTTCCTACAACAAAGGTGGCTGGAGCAGCAGGTTGCCGAAAACGCGGCCATCGCTGGCGGGATCGTTTCCGCCAATGAGCTGGCGGAACGCGTTCGGCAACAGGTCCGCCGTGAAGCCAGAAACGCTGGCCAACGGCGAAGACGCCGGCAACGGCAGACATCCGCCATCGGGGAGATGGACATGGACCAACAACAGCACCCGTCCAATCAGCAGCAGGAGAGTCAACGCCCAGTTCGGCCCGAACGGGTTCCGCCATCGGCCGAAGTGTTACTTCGTCGTCGGCTAAGGCGGAACCAACGGCAGCGGGAATACCGCTGCCCAATTACGCGCGGGTACATTGCCGCCATTGCGTTCGGGCCGAACTCGCCGAAGCAGAGCACCGCCGACGGAGGAGGAGCTAGCCCGACGACGGGCCAACAGGCGCGCGCGAGAACGCCAACGCCGCCACGAGCGACAGGATCGCCATCGCGGCTTAATGTCGGCCGACGTAGAAGCCGCCATCGCGACCACCAACACGTCTACGCGTTGAGTGGGAGCGGTTACGGCCGAAACGATCGGCCAGTCAGCGAGCGTGCGAAAACACGACCGGGCGAGACCGGCATTTTGCCGTCTCCGCTTTGTGCGGTCGTTCGTTCTAGCACAGTCGGGCGAGAGAGAGCGCGCGTGCGCTCGGTTCGGGTACGTTCGGCATTTTGCGTCGTCCGCTTTGTACGGATGTTCGTACCCGACCAGCAGTGGGAGAGAGAGCGTGCGCGTGCACGGTGAGAGTTAGGTCCGTCTTGTTCGTTTACGTTTTGTGCGGATGTTTGTTCTGTCCCACCGTAAGCGTCAAAGTGTTAGCGTGATTATGTGTGTGCATGTGTGTGTGCGTACATACTCATCGTTAGTATAAGGAAAAATGGAGACTCGACGAACCGCGGGTACGCCCGCTTCGTTAATGTTAGGTGTGTAAATGCAAGTCCTTCATTTTTAATGTTGTGTTTACGATTTAGACTAGGCGGGGCGCGTGCCCTTACTAAATGTAGTCAGGGACGCCATTGCAGCCGGTGGCTACGCCTCCGTCGGGAAGGCCGCCGGCAATGGAGAGGTTTATTCGTTTTATAATTGTTCATGCGTGTTTCTGAATCATTTATTGTTTATAAATAAGTAACGCGGCAAAACATTTATAAATTTAAATGAATAAACGAATGCAATTTTAAAAAAAAAAAAAGAAGTGGAGCTTGCGGCTTAATTTGACTCAACACGGGAAAACTTACCAGGTCCGAACTTATCGAGGTAAGACAGATTAAGAGCTCTTTCTCAAATTTAAGGGTAGTGGTGCATGGCCGTTCTTAGTTCGTGGAATGATTTGTCTGGTTAATTCCGATAACGAACGCGACTCAAACAAGCTAACTAGAACGCTGTCAGCAGTGTGCCTCCGGGCGCACCTGACGTTACGGGGCGGCGGCGCCTTCGCGGGCGGTCGTCGCACTAGTTTGCCCTGCTTAGCGGGACAACTTGTGTTTAGCAAGGTGAGAGTGAGCGATAACAGGTCCGTGATGCCCTTAGATGTTCTGGGCTGCACGCGTGCTACAATGTGGGCAGCAGCGTGTTCTCGCCAATAGGCGCCCCCATTCCGAGAGGAACGGGAAATCACCCAAATGCTCATTTAGTTGGGATTGGGGACTGCAACGGTCCCCATGAACCTGGAATTTCTAGTAAGTGCTAGTCATTAGCTAGCGCTGATTACGTCCCTGCCCTTTGTACACACCGCCCGTCGCTACTACCGATGGATTATTTAGTGAGGTCTCTGGAGGCATACCTTCCGCGGTTCCTTCGTGAGCTGCAGTTGGCACGGCCGAAGTTGACCGAACTTGATGATTTAGAGGAAGTAAAAGTCGTAACAAGGTTTCCGTAGGTGAACCTGCGGAAGGATCATTACCGATCAAACAAGTCCGGGAGTGAGGTTGCCAACAGCATCGTCGGCATCACATGCTGGACGCGCACGCTACAACCACAAGATGGTGTAGCACACTTGGTAGAGTTGAGCCGAAAGCAACTCTTTCAAAGGGATAACATACCACTGCCTCGGCGAGGTCAGTGAAGATGCACACTTTGGTAGAGTACCGGGTACCTTATACACTTGACTGATTGTCGTGTCACAACGGGGGTGATCGACAGTCGCACTTTTGGCGTGCTCGGCTCCGCAACCGTTCGGGGCCGTGGGCGCCTGCAGTGTGGTATAGGGAACCAGAGTTGTGTGCTGGTATGTGTATAATGGATGGATGGACTTCGGTTCCATTCATCAACTAGTTCGGTGTGTACGTTAAAACCCTAGGCAGGGGATCACTCGGCTCATGGATCGATGAAGACCGCAGCTAAATGCGCGTCAGAATGTGAACTGCAGGTACACATGAACATCGAACACGTTGAACGCATATGGCGCATCGGACGACTCAACCCGACCGATGCACACTCCTTGAGTGCCTACCAAGTTATCTCAACACTCTAACCAAACTGACCGGTCCTGACCCCATCATAGGGGGGTAGGCTTGTCGCAGCATGGCGTGCTCGGATCGCATCCTTGTCGGGACCGTGGGCGCTGAAAGTGAGAGTGATAACACAGAGAGACATACGAGGTATGGTACACAAACCTAAAACACACACACACATGTGAGCATGGGTGAAGAGCGAGCGCGCGTCAAGTCGCACGGTTCGACCTCTAGTATCAACCAACGGATGTATCCACCACAGCATATAAGGTTATCACCAATTGCACGGGGACTTCCACCGGTTGGCTCGGGTCGAGTAACACTTGCGGCCCAACGCGCTCGTATCTTTCCTCGCATCCAGTTGCAGTCGCGAGACGTGCTCACGCCGTGTGGGTGAGTGAGGTTAGCACGACAGGGGTGATTTATCACCGCTTCTCCCGTCGCATCATTGTGACAGTGGAGTCTGTAGGCTCAAGTGATGTGTGACGACCCTCAGAATTAAGCATATTAATAAGAGGAGGAAGAGAAACCAACCGGATTCCCTGAGTAGCTGCGAGCGAAACGGGAAGAGCTCAGCACGTAGGGACGACGAGGGGCCTCGTCTGTCCGATGCCGTGTACTGGACCGGTCCGTTATCTGCTACGCACGGTGCAAACAGTTCAAGTCTAACTTGAAGGTGGCCCATTATCCCACAGAGGGTGATAGGCCCGTAGAACGGCACAGGACTGTGGTGGCAGACGGCCGGCTCCATGGAGTCGTGTTGCTTGATAGTGCAGCACTAAGTGGGAGGTAAACTCCTTCTAAAGCTAAATACCGCCATGAGACCGATAGCGAACAAGTACCGTGAGGGAAAGTTGAAAAGCACTCTGAATAGAGAGTCAAATAGTACGTGAAACTGCCTAGGGGACGCAAACCCGTTGAACTCAATGATCCGGGCGGCGATATTCAGCGGTGGGCCTCCGGCCTACCGTGCACTTATCGATCCGCAGCAAACGGACATCGCGATCCATTGCGCATTCTGCGTGAGCATATCATTCGGCAATAGGCCCCTGGCTCGTGGTGGACGGCTCCCTAGTAGGGGCGGCTTGGCGGCCGCTCCAACGGGGGTCTCCGCGCCTTTCACACCGAGAGGCGCGGGTCCGACCGAGTCTTTGGTGCGCCGCTGGAAGCACGATGGACGTACGACCGGGGTCTAGGGAGCAGCCTTGTAGCCGAAGGCCTAGAAGCACTCGACCCCCCGATCGGCGATGACGCACTATGCATTGAGGCACCTCCGGGACCCGTCTTGAAACACGGACCAAGAAGTCTATCTTGCGCGCAAGCCAATGGGCGTCGCGTAAACCAGCAATGGTTGCGCACACGACTCAAACCCAAGGCACAGACAACTCGAACAAGGTTGCTAGTGATTACGGGTTCGGCACGGGCGCAAGGCCTTCGTCGGCCCCTCCATCCCGGGTGTCCCGTCCCGCGGCTGTCTCGTG
>NW_023405074.1:45000-55900 GCF_013141755.1 Anopheles stephensi | reverse complement strand
AGCACCGCGCGATCTCGTCCACCTGCAGGTGTAGCGGGACCGTCCAGCCAGCCACTACCGCCGTGTCGTAGCCGACGGTACGGAAGGTCCTGCGAACACCTTCGCCAAAGGTCGCTGCAGCTGCTCCAGTTTCCGCCTGCACCACTGGAACTCACCGCCCCGCCCAGATGGTGCCGCGTATCGCAAACCGAGTCCGCCACTGCTGCCAGCAGCCGACGTTTAGCCATCCTCGGTCCGGCGTGGTTGGACATCACGCCGGTGGCCAGCTTCACCACACGGAGTGCCTTTGCGGTGGCCTTCTCGACGTGTGGCTTCCACGAGAGGTGGTCGTGAAGCATGACCCCGAGGTAGCGTATCGCCGGCTTCAGCGGACCTCGACGCCGTTGATCACTACGGGCACCGCTGGATGGCCCCGACGCAGACTGGAGATGAGACATCTCCGTCTTTTCCGGGGCCAGCTGCAACCGATGTTGCGCCATCCAGGCGGAAATCGCTGCCACAGCTTCCTCCGCTACACCTGCCGCCTCCTCCGGTGTACACCCCTTGTCGAGTACTGCCAGGTCGTCCGCAAAGCCGATGACGGATGCACCTTCCGGCAGCTGCACTCCGAACACGCCGTCGTACAGGATATTCCACAGGGTGGGGCCCAGAATGGACCCCTGCGGAACACCTGCGTTACTCGGCGTGTTACCGGACCGAGCTGGTATCATACGTCAGCTCACGGTCGGAGAAGTACTCCTGCAGGATGCTGCGCAGTCCTGAGGGCACTCCTTTGGTCTGCAGCGCCAGTGCTATGGCCTGCAGTCTGCGGAATTGAAGGCGTTACGGACGTCCAGAGCAACGACAAGCAGGCAGCGCTTGTCGCGTCTATTCGTTCGCCCGAAACTCATCGCAGATCTGGCAGCCTCCATCACCAGCCCAACCGCCTGAAGTGTCGACCGACCACGCCGAAAGCCGAACTGGTATTCGGAGAGGAGCGGCTCCGTCGGCATCTCGATGTGGTCGTTCAGGCGGTCAGCAGTACTCGCTCGTACACCTTGCCGGGCGTGTCCAGCAACATCACCGGTCTCACCGATGACGGCTCGCCCGGGGGTTTTCCCGGTTTGGGAAGCAGCACCAGCTTCGCCTTCCTCCATTGCCGCGGGAAGCGGCCAGCATCCATCTGCTCCTGGAGGAGCCTCGCGAACGTCGTCGGATGCGCCCGATGGCAGCCGAAGGGCAGCGTTCGGCAGTCCATCCAGACCCGGCGCCTTCCGAGGGTTCAGGCCAGCTGCGATGTCGAGAACTCCTGCTCCGTCACTGTCACTGGCTGATGTCGACGCCGTCCGATTCGATGGTAGGCCAGGCAACAGGGGGGTGGTTCGGGCACAGCGCGTCCACAATGCGCTGCAGAACGGCCGGATCGCGTTCTTGTGCGACGCGGCTCCCTCCGAGCCGTCGCAGGAGCTCCCCTGCCACCTACCCGTCTCATCATTCCTCCAGGTGTTTGCAGAAACTTCGTTGTAACGGTCCCGCTTGCTAGCCCGGATCTCAGCTGTCAGCAGCTGGCGGGCCTCCTGGTGCCGTGCAGAAGCTGTTCTGCGGGCTGCCGTGTCGCTAGTCGGTACCCTGCTTTACCGTTCCCAAAGCCAGGCGGCAGTTCTCCCGTAGCCGGCCGATTTCTGGTGTCCACCAGTACGCCGGACGTCCTGTGGCCGACTGACGGGAAACCTCCGCCATGATCTCGCTGCACGCCCGGCTCAGTTCGGGTCAGGCCCTCAGGGTCCGTGGCCTCCTCCACGAAGTTGGCTGCCCGCAAACGCGATGTCGAACAGCTCCCGGTTAAACTCCTTTGCCCGCCAGCGTCTGCCCGCTGCTCTCACTGCTGGTGCTGCTTCTGCTCCCGTAGAGTTGCGGCTCGTTGCCGCCGGCCTTTCCCCCACCTCGAAGCGGATGTACCGGTGGTCGCTGAATGAGTAAGTTCCCAGCATCCTCCATTGCCTGTCGGGGTCCCCGACGAGCCTGCCTGCTGATGGAAGTACTGGCGAAGGCGACGTCCACAATGCTCGGCGAGCGACGCCGTTCCCGAGGAAGGTGGCTTCCCTCCCCAGGTTCAGGACGTCGAGCCCGAGACCCTCCGCCAGCTGTAGCAGTTCCTCGCCCTTCGCGTTGGTCCTGCTGCTGCCCCAGGCGCTATGCCAGGCGTTGAAGTCGCCGGCAAGCAACACTCGGGGGCGTCCTGAGGCGAGCACCTCAATGCGTTGCAGCATCTCGACAAACTGGGGAACCCCGATGCTTGGCGACGCGTAACACGCTATGATCGTGACGCCTGCCACGTCCGCCGCCACGATGCCGGGAAAACTCGAGCTCCAGATCCGCTGAACGGGTGGGAGTATCCGCTCGCGACAATGGCCACCAGCCTGTCGCGGTCCACCACCCAGTTTGCGTTCCCGTCCGGAACCGAACTCAGCTCGCACACCACCATAACGTCCACCCGCTCCGTCCGCATTGTGTGGAGAGCCAGGTCCTGCGCACTCCGACTCCTGTTGGTGTTAACCTGCAGGACCTGGAGGTGGCTCCCCACAGGACATGCTTAGCGGCGGGGGGGAAGGTTAGCTCCCCTGCAGCCGTGCGCTGCAATTCGATGTGGTCCTCCACACCGAATGCAGCTAACCGCACTGCTGCAGCTGGCCGCCCGATGGCCAGGAGCTCCGCATCTGATGCAGCAGTTGCTGCGATCGGGCCCGACGCAGTCCGCTGCCATGTGGCCCCTTTCCAGGCACCGGAAGCAACGGCGCTTTGCCGCCTCCAGCCTGGGGGCCTCCTCCAGCCGACACGAGGAGTAGTCTATAATAAGGCGATCTTTTTGGAGCAGGGCTTCCGCTTCCACTCGCGGTAGCCGCACGCGGGCCCGCTTTGTGGCATCTGCCCGCTCCCAGATGCGAAGCGAGGCCACCGCTGGCTCCTTGGCGAGTGCCGCCTTCAACGCCTCCCTGATCGTCTCCTCCTCCGTGAGGTTGTCAACGTTTTTTCAACACAACCTCCGCCATCTCCGTCAGGACCCCTGGCGGATCCCAGCTCTCTCCAGCGTGGACTGATGCGGCTGCACAGCGCCGCCGAGTCCATGTCCCGTGCCAGCTCCATCCGAAGGTTCCCCTTCGGTGTCCGCTTGCCGATACGGATGCAGTGCTGGACATCCTCCAGGGCCGGGCTCGTCCGGATGGGTCGGTACATCTCGGCGAAGGAGACCCCCGGTGCTGGGAACCACACCAGAATGGCGTCTGGTCGTCGCCTTTTCGTCCGCCGGTTTGCCTGTAGCGGGGCGTTGGCTCTTGGTTGCTGGTTGCGGCCGCTGCCGCTGCTGAGGTGCAGCTGAAGGCTGGGCCTTTTGGCCCGCTTCCCCACAACCTGCCAACCACCTACCAGGGCGTCACGGTAGGATTGGCTGCTGCTGCCGCCCTGGTTTCCGATGCCGGAAAGTCGTACGGCTGTTGCAGGGGCTGGGACCGCTGCCCGTGCCCGCTCCTCGCCCTCATCTGCTTCTCTTCCTCCTGGATCTCACGGCGCAGCTGCTCCTGCAGTTCCAGCATGCGATGCTGGGCAGGACCCTGCGACTGGCGTGCCTCGGCTCTCTCCCTCTGCTGAGAGCGCCTGAGTGTCCTTTTGCTGGGCTGCAACTTGGAAGAGGCTTGGTTTCCCAGCGCACGCCAGTCGCTGAATTCTCCAGCTGCACAACGGTTCGCACCCCCGTTCGATATATATCGAGCTCCGCACGGAGCCTCGAATTCTCCTCCTGGCTCTTTCGGTAAGAGCGGTAAGCTCCTCGAGCTTCTCCAACCACCCGCTCGTACTGCCGCTCATTCTGTCCGACACTCTCTGCCGTCGGAAGCTGGTCGGTCTCCGATGCGGCTGGTGCCAGCATCCTCAGGCAGACATAGACCTCTCGGCGACGGCGTCGGGGCGGGGGCGGTAACCAGCTTCCGCGCTCCCTCGTCCGCTCTTCCAACGGTGTTCTCGGGGCTGGCTTGCGTGCCCCCTGAGAGCTCCGTAGTGACCGACATCGTCCCTGGCGACAATTCCAGGGGTGTCACACCACTAACGCGCGGAGAAAGTCCTCTTTTCTTTGGTCTTGATGATTTCGGGGAACCACCTCCACCGAATCATCGCTTCTTACTCCCGACATTATGCTGCTGCACGGTTCGTCGCTTTGTCCAGCGTTAAAGTCACTGGACACGTGCGCCTGGCCGGTATGCAGCCCGCATTGATTATAGCACGCTTGTTTGTGCGGAGCTTTTGGTTTGTGTCTCCGGAGAAACTTCCGCTAGTGCCCCATAGAGGGCGCTGGTGGCACTAGGGGGAATTCTCCCAGGACAACAACCGGGATGACCGATGGTGTGCCCACTGTCCAGACGTCAAACCACGGCACGTCACCCTACGCACGCACTCACCGACACAGCCAAGCCCTTACGTGCTAAGTTCACGTGCCCTAGCACGTGATATCTGCTTGCTGGTCAACGCACTTTTCCGCACTGTTTTCACTGAATGTTTCTTCCCTCGTTAGGGGGTAATGTTTTATCACTGTTCCGCTCCTGTCCGTAACAAAATACGCTGCACAGCGGCTGCGGGCTCCCCTTCAACCGCACCGAAAGGGAGCGCTACGCTCGCACGCACTAACGGAACCACACACGCACCCTTCGTGGCCACACGCACCGGTGCACGACGCAATGTTGTGTGCCAAAATCGACGTTTTTCCACTGTTTTTCACCAAAAACTTCACGGTGTTTGCGCAAAATATGTGTTCGTACACCACTCTAACAAATTTGCACCACCACTTTGTAAGTTTTTAAAACGAAAAAACACTATATCATAAGGAGCTCACGGAAAGCGTCCGCTTGCTTCCTTTGACAGCTCGCCTCTGCGCAAGCTCCACTTCTTGTGGTGCCCTTCCGTCAATTCCTTTAAGTTTCAACTTTGCAACCATACTTCCCCCGGAACCCGATTTTGGTTTCCCGGAAGCTACTGAGAGCACCGAATGTAGTAGCGTCTCCCAATTGCTGATTGGCATCGTTTACGGTTAGAACTAGGGCGGTATCTAATCGCCTTCGATCCTCTAACTTTCGTTCTTGATTAATGAAAGCATCCATGGCAAACGCTTTCGCTTCAGTTGGTCCTACGACGGTCTACGAATTTCACCTCTCGCGCCGTAATACCAATGCCCCCAACTACTTCTGTTAATCATTACCTCTGGGTCTATACAAAACCAACCAAAAGACTCAGACCGAGGTCATGTTCCATTATTCCATGCAAGATTATTCTCGGCCAACGCCAACCCTGGGCGGGTGTGGACGCTTTTGTACTAGCCTGCTTGAAGCACTCTAATTTGTTCAAGGTAAATGGGAGCTGCCCGGGCACCACGCACCGGCTCGGGACGTGCCCGACCGATCACGAGGTTGACGCCCAGGCACACCATTGTGAGTCGCAGCCGCGAGCTCGCGCACGAACGTATCCGGCGTGTGCCGGGCGCCCGCGGCGGTCGCGTGTCTGGACGGGGAATCAACTTCGAACGTTTTAAACCGCAACAACTTTAATATACGCTAGTGGAGCTGGAATTACCGCGGCTGCTGGCACCAGACTTGCCCTCCACTTGATCCTTATTGAAGGATTTATGCTCAATTCATTCCAATTATGGACCATCGTTAGAGAGGTCCATATTGTTATTTCTCGTCACTACCTCCCCGTGCCGGGATTGGGTAATTTACGCGCCTGCTGCCTTCCTTGGATGTGGTAGCCATTTCTCAGGCTCCCTCTCCGGAATCGAACCCTGATTCCCCGTTACCCGTCGCAACCATGGTAGTCCTCTACACTACCATCAATAGTTGATAGGGCAGACATTTGCAAGATCTGTCGTCGGTCAAGCGACCATACGATCGGCATCCTTATCCAGACTTCACTCAAGCCGCCCGGAGGCGATTGGTTTTACTAATAAGTGCACCAGTTCCACCGCCCGCAAGCGGACAGCGGTCCCGGCATGTTGCATGTATTAGCTCTGGCTTTTCCACAGTTATCCAAGTAACTGATGGGTGGATGATCTTGTGAATTATGGCTGTTGTACTGAGCCTTATGCGGTTTCACATTCATTTATGTTTGTACTTAGACATGCATGGCTTAACCTTTGAGACAAGCGTATATTACTGGTAGGATCAACCAGAATTCGTCTTCGTCAATTGCTTGTTCGATATTTTTGTCTACCAGGGCACCAGTCCCCGCAGACTCTCTTTCTACGTTCATCAGGTGACACAATCTTTGTTGTGACCACTCTCATTGACCTGCGGCAGTACACCGACTCCACAGCGCCAATAACCACACGAGCAAAGGTTGTTCAGGAGGATGTCAGATTATCGATGTACATCGTACACCAACATTTGACGTACCGAGGCATTACACCCCGCACGCCCCCAACAGGACCAATCAAGGCTCGCATACGACCTGCGACTTACTGCGGCTCCCTGAAGGTCCCCGTAGGACGACCATCACCAGTTAAGGTGTAGTTGACTTGTCAGGGCACGGTAGTCCCCACAAGTCCCCGATTATTCGTGGATATCGTCCTACGATTGTTTCTGACTCCTTTTGCTCCCCGCAGGTCCCCGTAGGACGACCATCACCAGTTAAGGTGTAGTTGACTTGTCAGGGCACGGTAGTCCCCACAAGTCCCCGATTATTCGTGGATATCGTCCTACGAGTTTTTGTGACCCTTGGGTTCCCGGCAGGTCCCCGTAGGACAACCATCACCAGTTAAGGTGTAGTTGACTTGTCAGGGCACGGTGGTCCCCACAAGTCCCCGATTATTCGGAGATATTGTCCTACGAGTTTTTGTGACCCTTTTGTTCCCCGCAGGTCCCCGTAGGACGACCATCACCAGTTAAGGTGTAGTTGACTTGTCAGGGCACGGTAGTCCCCACAAGTCCCCGATTATTCGTGGATATCGTCCTACGAGTTTTTGTGACCCTTGGGTTCCCGAACTTTGCTACGATGGTTCTGCCTCCAGAGGAGACTTATGAACACTTCGTATCATTTCTTACACCGAACCATGGGATCGCGAGATTGCTCCCGGATCCCTAATCACCTTACATTTTCGTTTCGTTTCCGTACACTACGATGAGCTAATTCAATTTGTTTGTTCGTCTGGCGAACGTTTTATTGCGGAATTACCGCGGTACTTCCAGCCGGGTATGGCTGCCGTACGACCTACAGGATAGATCATCGAACCACTTTTCGTGCATATTGTCCGTCGAGGGTATCACCTCGATACCCCCAACAGACCTTTGGACACTTCCTCACTACTCCTTGGAGCAGCAATCAGGGAACCATATAGTAGGAACAGCCGAATATGGAACTCTTTTCGTACTTTGGACACCTCCTATAACTTGTATGGCGACTTCGGGGACCTTCATTTCGTTCTCAGTTGGTACCCCTATTTCGGTCTTTGGACACCTCGTCTTACCCGTATAACTCACTTTAGGTCCACTTATTTGCCTGATATCTCATCGTGAACCCGTTTTTCGTACACCGTACACACCTAGGAACACCACATATGCGTTTCCCTTTCGATCGTGAAGTTTTCAAATTTTTCGATTTTTGGTCCTAGAAATTCATGAACGGTGGGAGACCAAAATTTTTCATAAAAAAAAAATTTTCACCGTTTGACCATAAAAACCTTCTTTTCGTACATACCCCATCATTTCTTCACGTTTTAGGCCATTTCTGAAATTTTCGCTTCGATAGTGTGTCCCCTATAATACAAAATGAACATTTTGCATCTCCCACAAGTGGCCATTTTTTTCCGCCACTGAAGAACACGACCTCGGGAACTCGGACCTAGGACGTGGCCATGTAAGTCATAGGCCACCCCAACTTTTGCAAAATACTGTTTCTTTTCACTTTTCATGATCTAAGGCGCGTTCCGACGGCGTTTTGAACAAATTTATGAGAAAAAAAATTTTGACCCTCGGACCAAAATTTTTTCGTTCGGGGCCCCATGGCCTATGGCCAGTATGGGAACTCGGGATGCCGATATGACAAAATTTGTCAAAAAATCACTAAAAAAGTCGCTATGGCCCATTATTTAGAGCTTGTTGAGACCTTTCTAAAACACCTTGGTTGACCCCTGTCCGATAAGTAGTTTTCGAGATATTCGAGAAAATGTGATTTTTTGGGACTTAGAAAATTTTTGACCCGTACCCTAAGAAAAAGTGATTTTTCATAGGACAATTTTTTCTTCGCAAATACTGTTTGGTTTCACTTTTCATTATTAGAAACGCGTTCCGAAGCCATTTTCATCAAAATCTCGTGAAAAAAAAATTTCACCCCCGGACCAAAAGTTGGCCGTTCGGTGCCCTATGGCCTATGGCCAGTATGGGAACCAAGGATGCCGATATGCGAAAAAGTGTCAAAAAATCACTTGAAAGTCGCTATGGCTCATTAAATAGAGCTTGTAAAGACCTTTCTAAAACACCTTGGTTGACCCCTGTCCGATAAGTAGTTTTCGAGATATTCGAGAATAATGTGATTTTTTGGGACTTAGAAAATTTTTGACCCGTACCCTAAGAAAAAGTGATTTTTTCATAGGACAATTTTTTCTTCGCAAATACTGTTTGGTTTCACTTTTCATTATTAGAAACGCGTTCCGAAGCCATTTTCATCAAAATCTCGTGAAAAAAAAATTTCACCCCCGGACCAAAAGTTGGCCGTTCGGTGCCCTATGGCCTATGGCCAGTATGGGAACCAAGGATGCCGATATGCGAAAAAGTGTCAAAAAATCACTTGAAAGTCGCTATGGCTCATTAAATAGAGCTTGTAAAGACCTTTCTAAAACACCTTGGTTGACCCCTGTCCGATAAGTAGTTTTCGAGATATTCGAGAATAATGTGATTTTTGGGACTTAGAAAATTTTTGACCCGTACCCTAAGAAAAAGTGATTTTTTCATAGGACAATTTTTTCTTCGCAAATACTGTTTGGTTTCACTTTTCATTATTAGAAACGCGTTCCGAAGCCATTTTCATCAAAATCTCGTGAAAAAAAAATTTCACCCCCGGACCAAAGTTGGCCGTTCGGTGCCCTATGGCCTATGGCCAGTATGGGAACCAAGGATGCCGATATGCGAAAAAGTGTCAAAAAATCACTTTGAAAGTCGCTATGGCTCATTAATAGAGCTTGTAAAGACCTTTCTAAAACACCTTGGTTGACTCCTGTCCGATACGTAGTTTTCGAGATATTCGAGAATATGTGATTTTTTGGGACTTAGAAAATTTTCGACCATGACATATATGAAAAGTGAATTTTTCATAGGACCAAAAAAGTTTGTCCAAATAGGGTTTTGGTTCACTTTTATGGTCAGATAAGTGATCCGATGCTATTTCATGATCATTAGAGGGATTTCACGCTGTGACCAAAAATTTTCATACTTCATACTTGTCCCGTGCCGTACATGGGAGGACCGGGGGAACATGTCTTCGTAAGTCGTGATGTTCAGTGACGGATTTCTGGGACTTAGAAAAAAAATGTGCTCTCAGGCACATTATATGTTCCATACACACATGATTTTCATTCTTCATACTTGTCCCCGTGCCGTACATGGGAGGACCGGGGGAACATGTCTTCGTAAGTCGTGATGTTCAGTGACGGATTTCTGGGACTTAGAAAAAAAAGTGCTCTCAGGCACATTATATGTTCCATACACACATGATTTTCATTCTTCATACTTGTCCCGGTGCCGTATATGGGAGGACCGGGGGAACATGTCTTCGTAAGTCGTGATGTTCAGTGACGGATTTCTGGGACTTAGAAAAAAAATGTGCTCTCAGGCACATTATATGTTCCATACACACATGATTTTCATTGTTCATACTTGTCCCGGTGCCGTATATGGGAGGACCGGGGGAACATGTCTTCGTAAGTCGTGATGTTCAGTGACGGATTTCTGGGACTTAGAAAAAAAATGTGCTCTCAGGCACATTATATGTTCCATACACACATGATTTTCATTCTTCATACTTGTCCCCGTGCCGTATATGGGAGGACCGGGGGAAGATGTGTTTGTAAGTCGTGATGTTCAGTGACGGATTTCTGGGACTTAGAAAAATAAATGTACCCTTAGGCACATTATTTGTATCAATAATTGTATCCCAGCCTTTCATGGGGAACTTTTCCGTATTCCCGGACTTGTACATTTTTCGGGTTCCACCTCCCGACAATGTATCTCTACTGTGCATTACGTACCTTATAACGCACGGCACCCATTGGGTGACTCCACTTAACCATCTTTCGATAATGCCCGTGTTGCAGATATAATCCCAACACCTACCAGGCTTTATATGTACATCGAACGTTACATACGATGCACCCCGTATTCCCGGACTTGTACATTTTTCGGGTTCCACCTCCCGACAATGTATCTCTACTGTGCATTACGTACCTGATAACGCACGGCACCCATTGGGTGACTCCACTTAACCATCTTTCGATAATGCCCGTGTTGCAGATATAATCCCAACACCTACCAGGCTTTATATGTACATCGAACGTTACATACGATGCACCCCGTATTCCCGGACTTGTACATTTTTCGGGTTCCACCTCCCGACAATGTATCTCTACTGTGCATTACGTACCTTATAACGCACGGCACCCATTGGGTGACTCCACTTAACCATCTTTCGATAATGCCCGTGTTGCAGATATAATCCCAACACCTACCAGGCTTTATATGTACATCGAACGTTACATACGATGCACCCCGTATTCCCGGACTTGTACATTTTTCGGGTTCCACCTCCCGACAATGTATCTCTACTGTGCATTACGTACCTTATAACGCACGGCACCCATTGGGTGACTCCACTTAACCATCTTTCGATAATGCCC
>NW_023405074.1:32500-35000 GCF_013141755.1 Anopheles stephensi | reverse complement strand
ACCAAGGATGCCGATATGCGAAAAAGTGTCAAAAAATCACTTGAAAGTCGCTATGGCTCATTAAATAGAGCTTGTAAAGACCTTTCTAAAACACCTTGGTTGACCCCTGTCCGATAAGTAGTTTTCGAGATATTCGAGAAAATGTGATTTTTTGGGACTTAGAAAATTTTTGACCCGTACCCTAAGAAAAAGTGATTTTTTCATAGGACAATTTTTTCTTCGCAAATACTGTTTGGTTTCACTTTTCATTATTAGAAACGCGTTCCGAAGCCATTTTCATCAAAATCTCGTGAAAAAAAAATTTCACCCCCGGACCAAAAGTTGGCCGTTCGGTGCCCTATGGCCTATGGCCAGTATGGGAACCAAGGATGCCGATATGCGAAAAAGTGTCAAAAAATCACTTGAAAGTCGCTATGGCTCATTAAATAGAGCTTGTAAAGACCTTTCTAAAACACCTTGGTTGACCCCTGTCCGATACGTAGTTTTCGAGATATTCGAGAAAATGTGATTTTTTGGGACTTAGAAAATTTTTGACCCGTACCCTAAGAAAAAGTGATTTTTTCATAGGACAATTTTTTCTTCGCAAATACTGTTTGGTTTCACTTTTCATTATTAGAAACGCGTTCCGAAGCCATTTTCATCAAAATCTCGTGAAAAAAAAATTTCACCCCCGGACCAAAAGTTGGCCGTTCGGTGCCCTATGGCCTATGGCCAGTATGGGAACCAAGGATGCCGATATGCGAAAAAGTGTCAAAAAATCACTTGAAAGTCGCTATGGCTCATTAAATAGAGCTTGTAAAGACCTTTCTAAAACACCTTGGTTGACCCCTGTCCGATAAGTAGTTTTCGAGATATTCGAGAATAATGTGATTTTTTGGGACTTAGAAAATTTTTGACCCGTACCCTAAGAAAAAGTGATTTTTTCATAGGACAATTTTTTCTTCGCAAATACTGTTTGGTTTCACTTTTCATTATTAGAAACGCGTTCCGAAGCCATTTTCATCAAAATCTCGTGAAAAAAAAATTTCACCCCCGGACCAAAAGTTGGCCGTTCGGTGCCCTATGGCCTATGGCCAGTATGGGAACCAAGGATGCCGATATGCGAAAAAGTGTCAAAAAATCACTTGAAAGTCGCTATGGCTCATTAAATAGAGCTTGTAAAGACCTTTCTAAAACACCTTGGTTGACCCCTGTCCGATACGTAGTTTTCGAGATATTCGAGAATATGTGATTTTTTGGGACTTAGAAAATTTTCGACCATGACATATATGAAAAGTGAATTTTTCATAGGACCAAAAAGTTTGTCCAAATAGGGTTTTGGTTCACTTTTTATGGTCAGATAAGTGATCCGATGCTATTTTCATGATCATTAGAGGGATTTCACGCTGTGACCAAAAATTTTCATACTTCATACTTGTCCCCGTGCCGTATATGGGAGGACCGGGGGAACATGTCTTCGTAAGTCGTGATGTTCAGTGACGGATTTCTGGGACTTAGAAAAAAAATGTGCTCTCAGGCACATTATATGTTTCATACACACATGATTTTCATTCTTCATACTTGTCCCCGTGCCGTATATGGGAGGACCGGGGGAACATGTCTTCGTAAGTCGTGATGTTCAGTGACGGATTTCTGGGACTTAGAAAAAAAATGTGCTCTCAGGCACATTATATGTTCCATACACACATGATTTTCATTCTTCATACTTGTCCCCGTGCCGTATATGGGAGGACCGGGGGAACATGTCTTCGTAAGTCGTGATGTTCAGTGACGGATTTCTGGGACTTAGAAAAAAAATGTGCTCTCAGGCACATTATATGTTCCATACACACATGATTTTCATTCTTCATACTTGTCCCGGTGCCGTATATGGGAGGACCGGGGGAACATGTCTTCGTAAGTCGTGATGTTCAGTGACGGATTTCTGGGACTTAGAAAAAAAATGTGCTCTCAGGCACATTATATGTTCCATACACACATGATTTTCATTGTTCATACTTGTCCCGGTGCCGTATATGGGAGGACCGGGGGAACATGTCTTCGTAAGTCGTGATGTTCAGTGACGGATTTCTGGGACTTAGAAAAAAAATGTGCTCTCAGGCACATTATATGTTCCATACACACATGATTTTCATTCTTCATACTTGTCCCCGTGCCGTATATGGGAGGACCGGGGGAAGATGTGTTTGTAAGTCGTGATGTTCAGTGACGGATTTCTGGGACTTAGAAAAATAAATGTACCCTTAGGCACATTATTTGTATCAATAATTGTATCCCCAGCCTTTCATGGGGAACTTTTCCGTATTCCCGGACTTGTACATTTTTCGGGTTCCACCTCCCGACAATGTATCTCTACTGTGCATTACGTACCTTATAACGCACGGCACCCATTGGGTGACTCCACTTAACCATCTTTCGATAATGCCCGTGTTGCAGATATAATCCCAACACCTACCAGGCTTTATATGTACATCGAACGTTACATACGATGCACCCCGTA
>NW_023405074.1:20000-22500 GCF_013141755.1 Anopheles stephensi | reverse complement strand
CACCCCAACTTTTGCAAAATACTGTTTCTTTTCACTTTTCATGATCTAAGGCGCGTTCCGACGGCGTTTTGAACAAATTTATGAGAAAAAAAATTTTGACCCTCGGACCAAAATTTTTTCGTTCGGGGCCCCATGGCCTATGGCCAGTATGGGAACTCGGGATGCCGATATGACAAAATTTGTCAAAAAATCACTAAAAAGTCGCTATGGCCCATTATTTAGAGCTTGTTGAGACCTTTCTAAAACACCTTGGTTGACCCCTGTCCGATAAGTAGTTTTCGAGATATTCGAGAAAATGTGATTTTTTGGGACTTAGAAAATTTTTGACCCGTACCCTAAGAAAAAGTGATTTTTTCATAGGACAATTTTTTCTTCGCAAATACTGTTTGGTTTCACTTTTCATTATTAGAAACGCGTTCCGAAGCCATTTTCATCAAAATCTCGTGAAAAAAAAATTTCACCCCCGGACCAAAAGTTGGCCGTTCGGTGCCCTATGGCCTATGGCCAGTATGGGAACCAAGGATGCCGATATGCGAAAAAGTGTCAAAAAATCACTTGAAAGTCGCTATGGCTCATTAAATAGAGCTTGTAAAGACCTTTCTAAAACACCTTGGTTGACCCCTGTCCGATAAGTAGTTTTCGAGATATTCGAGAAAATGTGATTTTTTGGGACTTAGAAAATTTTTGACCCGTACCCTAAGAAAAAGTGATTTTTTCATAGGACAATTTTTTCTTCGCAAATACTGTTTGGTTTCACTTTTCATTATTAGAAACGCGTTCCGAAGCCATTTTCATCAAAATCTCGTGAAAAAAAAATTTCACCCCCGGACCAAAAGTTGGCCGTTCGGTGCCCTATGGCCTATGGCCAGTATGGGAACCAAGGATGCCGATATGCGAAAAAGTGTCAAAAAATCACTTGAAAGTCGCTATGGCTCATTAAATAGAGCTTGTAAAGACCTTTCTAAAACACCTTGGTTGACCCCTGTCCGATAAGTAGTTTTCGAGATATTCGAGAAAATGTGATTTTTTGGGACTTAGAAAATTTTTGACCCGTACCCTAAGAAAAAGTGATTTTTTCATAGGACAATTTTTTCTTCGCAAATACTGTTTGGTTTCACTTTTCATTATTAGAAACGCGTTCCGAAGCCATTTTCATCAAAATCTCGTGAAAAAAAAATTTCACCCCCGGACCAAAAGTTGGCCGTTCGGTGCCCTATGGCCTATGGCCAGTATGGGAACCAAGGATGCCGATATGCGAAAAAGTGTCAAAAAATCACTTGAAAGTCGCTATGGCTCATTAAATAGAGCTTGTAAAGACCTTTCTAAAACACCTTGGTTGACCCCTGTCCGATAAGTAGTTTTCGAGATATTCGAGAATAATGTGATTTTTTGGGACTTAGAAAATTTTTGACCCGTACCCTAAGAAAAAGTGATTTTTTCATAGGACAATTTTTTCTTCGCAAATACTGTTTGGTTTCACTTTTCATTATTAGAAACGCGTTCCGAAGCCATTTTCATCAAAATCTCGTGAAAAAAAAATTTCACCCCCGGACCAAAAGTTGGCCGTTCGGTGCCCTATGGCCTATGGCCAGTATGGGAACCAAGGATGCCGATATGCGAAAAAGTGTCAAAAAATCACTTGAAAGTCGCTATGGCTCATTAAATAGAGCTTGTAAAGACCTTTCTAAAACACCTTGGTTGACCCCTGTCCGATACGTAGTTTTCGAGATATTCGAGAATATGTGATTTTTTGGGACTTAGAAAATTTTCGACCATGACATATATGAAAAGTGAATTTTTCATAGGACCAAAAAGTTTGTCCAAATAGGGTTTTGGTTCACTTTTTATGGTCAGATAAGTGATCCGATGCTATTTTCATGATCATTAGAGGGATTTCACGCTGTGACCAAAAATTTTCATACTTCATACTTGTCCCGGTGCCGTATATGGGAGGACCGGGGGAACATGTCTTCGTAAGTCGTGATGTTCAGTGACGGATTTCTGGGACTTAGAAAAAAAATGTGCTCTCAGGCACATTATATGTTTCATACACACATGATTTTCATTCTTCATACTTGTCCCCGTGCCGTATATGGGAGGACCGGGGGAACATGTCTTCGTAAGTCGTGATGTTCAGTGACGGATTTCTGGGACTTAGAAAAAAAATGTGCTCTCAGGCACATTATATGTTTCATACACACATGATTTTCATTCTTCATACTTGTCCCCGTGCCGTATATGGGAGGACCGGGGGAACATGTCTTCGTAAGTCGTGATGTTCAGTGACGGATTTCTGGGACTTAGAAAAAAAATGTGCTCTCAGGCACATTATATGTTCCATACACACATGATTTTCATTCTTCATACTTGTCCCCGTGCCGTATATGGGAGGACCGGGGGAACATGTCTTCGTAAGTCGTGATGTTCAGTGACGGATTTCTGGGACTTAGAAAAAAAATGTGCTCTCAGGCACATTATATGTTCCATACACACATGATTT
>NW_023405074.1:5000-10000 GCF_013141755.1 Anopheles stephensi | reverse complement strand
TGATATCTCATCGTGAACCCGTTTTTCGTACACCGTACACACCTAGGAACACCACATATGCGTTTCCCTTTCGATCGTGAAGTTTTCAAATTTTTCGATTTTTGGTCCTAGAAATTCATGAACGGTGGGAGACCAAAATTTTTCATAAAAAAAAAATTTTCACCGTTTGACCATAAAAACCTTCTTTTCGTACATACCCCATCATTTCTTCACGTTTTAGGCCATTTCTGAAATTTTCGCTTCGATAGTGTGTCCCCTATAATACAAAATGAACATTTTGCATCTCCCACAAGTGGCCATTTTTTTCCGCCACTGAAGAACACGACCTCGGGAACTCGGACCTAGGACGTGGCCATGTAAGTCATAGGCCACCCCAACTTTTGCAAAATACTGTTTCTTTTCACTTTTCATGATCTAAGGCGCGTTCCGACGGCGTTTTGAACAAATTTATGAGAAAAAAAATTTTGACCCTCGGACCAAAATTTTTTCGTTCGGGGCCCCATGGCCTATGGCCAGTATGGGAACTCGGGATGCCGATATGACAAAATTTGTCAAAAAATCACTAAAAAGTCGCTATGGCCCATTATTTAGAGCTTGTTGAGACCTTTCTAAAACACCTTGGTTGACCCCTGTCCGATAAGTAGTTTTCGAGATATTCGAGAAAATGTGATTTTTTGGGACTTAGAAAATTTTTGACCCGTACCCTAAGAAAAAGTGATTTTTTCATAGGACAATTTTTTCTTCGCAAATACTGTTTGGTTTCACTTTTCATTATTAGAAACGCGTTCCGAAGCCATTTTCATCAAAATCTCGTGAAAAAAAAATTTCACCCCCGGACCAAAAGTTGGCCGTTCGGTGCCCTATGGCCTATGGCCAGTATGGGAACCAAGGATGCCGATATGCGAAAAAGTGTCAAAAAATCACTTGAAAGTCGCTATGGCTCATTAAATAGAGCTTGTAAAGACCTTTCTAAAACACCTTGGTTGACCCCTGTCCGATAAGTAGTTTTCGAGATATTCGAGAAAATGTGATTTTTTGGGACTTAGAAAATTTTTGACCCGTACCCTAAGAAAAAGTGATTTTTTCATAGGACAATTTTTTCTTCGCAAATACTGTTTGGTTTCACTTTTCATTATTAGAAACGCGTTCCGAAGCCATTTTCATCAAAATCTCGTGAAAAAAAAATTTCACCCCCGGACCAAAAGTTGGCCGTTCGGTGCCCTATGGCCTATGGCCAGTATGGGAACCAAGGATGCCGATATGCGAAAAAGTGTCAAAAAATCACTTGAAAGTCGCTATGGCTCATTAAATAGAGCTTGTAAAGACCTTTCTAAAACACCTTGGTTGACCCCTGTCCGATACGTAGTTTTCGAGATATTCGAGAATAAGTGATTTTTTGGGACTTAGAAAATTTTTGACCCGTACCCTAAGAAAAGTGATTTTTTCATAGGACAATTTTTTCTTCGCAAATACTGTTTGGTTTCACTTTTCATTATTAGAAACGCGTTCCGAAGCCATTTTCATCAAAATCTCGTGAAAAAAAAATTTCACCCCCGGACCAAAAGTTGGCCGTTCGGTGCCCTATGGCCTATGGCCAGTATGGGAACCAAGGATGCCGATATGCGAAAAAGTGTCAAAAAATCACTTGAAAGTCGCTATGGCTCATTAAATAGAGCTTGTAAAGACCTTTCTAAAACACCTTGGTTGACCCCTGTCCGATAAGTAGTTTTCGAGATATTCGAGAATAATGTGATTTTTTGGGACTTAGAAAATTTTTGACCCGTACCCTAAGAAAAAGTGATTTTTTCATAGGACAATTTTTTCTTCGCAAATACTGTTTGGTTTCACTTTTCATTATTAGAAACGCGTTCCGAAGCCATTTTCATCAAAATCTCGTGAAAAAAAAATTTCACCCCCGGACCAAAAGTTGGCCGTTCGGTGCCCTATGGCCTATGGCCAGTATGGGAACCAAGGATGCCGATATGCGAAAAAGTGTCAAAAAATCACTTGAAAGTCGCTATGGCTCATTAAATAGAGCTTGTAAAGACCTTTCTAAAACACCTTGGTTGACCCCTGTCCGATACGTAGTTTTCGAGATATTCGAGAATAAGTGATTTTTTGGGACTTAGAAAATTTTTGACCCGTACCCTAAGAAAAAGTGATTTTTTCATAGGACAATTTTTTCTTCGCAAATACTGTTTGGTTTCACTTTTCATTATTAGAAACGCGTTCCGAAGCCATTTTCATCAAAATCTCGTGAAAAAAAAATTTCACCCCCGGACCAAAAGTTGGCCGTTCGGTGCCCTATGGCCTATGGCCAGTATGGGAACCAAGGATGCCGATATGCGAAAAAGTGTCAAAAAATCACTTGAAAGTCGCTATGGCTCATTAAATAGAGCTTGTAAAGACCTTTCTAAAACACCTTGGTTGACCCCTGTCCGATAAGTAGTTTTCGAGATATTCGAGAATAAGTGATTTTTTGGGACTTAGAAAATTTTTGACCCGTACCCTAAGAAAAAGTGATTTTTTCATAGGACAATTTTTTCTTCGCAAATACTGTTTGGTTTCACTTTTCATTATTAGAAACGCGTTCCGAAGCCATTTTCATCAAAATCTCGTGAAAAAAAAATTTCACCCCCGGACCAAAAGTTGGCCGTTCGGTGCCCTATGGCCTATGGCCAGTATGGGAACCAAGGATGCCGATATGCGAAAAAGTGTCAAAAAATCACTTGAAAGTCGCTATGGCTCATTAAATAGAGCTTGTAAAGACCTTTCTAAAACACCTTGGTTGACCCCTGTCCGATACGTAGTTTTCGAGATATTCGAGAATAAGTGATTTTTTGGGACTTAGAAAATTTTCGACCATGACATATATGAAAAGTGATTTTTTCATAGGACAATTTTTTCTTCGCAAATACTGTTTGGTTTCACTTTTCATTATTAGAAACGCGTTCCGAAGCCATTTTCATCAAAATCTCGTGAAAAAAAAATTTCACCCCCGGACCAAAAGTTGGCCGTTCGGTGCCCTATGGCCTATGGCCAGTATGGGAACCAAGGATGCCGATATGCGAAAAAGTGTCAAAAAATCACTTGAAAGTCGCTATGGCTCATTAAATAGAGCTTGTAAAGACCTTTCTAAAACACCTTGGTTGACCCCTGTCCGATACGTAGTTTTCGAGATATTCGAGAATATGTGATTTTTTGGGACTTAGAAAATTTTCGACCATGACATATATGAAAAGTGAATTTTTCATAGGACCAAAAAGTTTGTCCAAATAGGGTTTTGGTTCACTTTTTATGGTCAGATAAGTGATCCGATGCTATTTTCATGATCATTAGAGGGATTTCACGCTGTGACCAAAAATTTTCATACTTCATACTTGTCCCGGTGCCGTATATGGGAGGACCGGGGGAAGATGTCTTCGTAAGTCGTGATGTTCAGTGACGGATTTCTGGGACTTAGAAAAAAAATGTGCTCTCAGGCACATTATATGTTTCATACACACATGATTTTCATTCTTCATACTTGTCCCCGTGCCGTATATGGGAGGACCGGGGGAACATGTCTTCGTAAGTCGTGATGTTCAGTGACGGATTTCTGGGACTTAGAAAAAAAATGTGCTCTCAGGCACATTATATGTTCCATACACACATGATTTTCATTCTTCATACTTGTCCCCGTGCCGTATATGGGAGGACCGGGGGAAGATGTCTTCGTAAGTCGTGATGTTCAGTGACGGATTTCTGGGACTTAGAAAAAAAATGTGCTCTCAGGCACATTATATGTTCCATACACACATGATTTTCATTCTTCATACTTGTCCCCGTGCCGTATATGGGAGGACCGGGGGAAGATGTGTTTGTAAGTCGTGATGTTCAGTGACGGATTTCTGGGACTTAGAAAAATAAATGTACCCTTAGGCACATTATTTGTATCAATAATTGTATCCCCAGCCTTTCATGGGGAACTTTTCCGTATTCCCGGACTTGTACATTTTTCGGGTTCCACCTCCCGACAATGTATCTCTACTGTGCATTACGTACCTGATAACGCACGGCACCCATTGGGTGACTCCACTTAACCATCTTTCGATAATGCCCGTGTTGCAGATATAATCCCAACACCTACCAGGCTTTATATGTACATCGAACGTTACATACGATGCACCCCGTATTCCCGGACTTGTACATTTTTCGGGTTCCACCTCCCGACAATGTATCTCTACTGTGCATTACGTACCTGATAACGCACGGCACCCATTGGGTGACTCCACTTAACCATCTTTCGATAATGCCCGTGTTGCAGATATAATCCCAACACCTACCAGGCTTTATATGTACATCGAACGTTACATACATGCACCCCGTATTCCCGGACTTGTACATTTTTCGGGTTCCACCTCCCGATAATGTATCTCTACTGTGCATTACGTACCTTATAACGCACGGCACCCATTGGGTGACTCCACTTAACCATCTTTCGATAATGCCCGTGTTGCAGATATAATCCCAACACCTACCAGGCTTTATATGTACATCGAACGTTACATACGATGCACCCCGTATTCCCGGACTTGTACATTTTGCGGGTTCCACCTCCCGACAATGTATCTCTACTGTGCATTACGTACCTTATAACGCACGGCACCCATTGGGTGACTCCACTTAACCATCTTTCGATAATGCCCGTGTTGCAGATATAATCCCAACACCTACCAGGCTTTATATGTACATCGAACGTTACATACGATGCACCCCGTATTCCCGGACTTGTACATTTTTCGGGTTCCACCTCCCGACAATGTATCTCTACTGTGCATTACGTACCTTATAACGCACGGCACCCATTGGGTGACTCCACTTAACCATCTTTCGATAATGCCCGTGTTGCAGATATAATCCCAACACCTACCAGGCTTTATATGTACATCGAACGTTACATACGATGCACCCCGTATTCCCGGACTTGTACATTTTTCGGGTTCCACCTCCCGACAATG
>NW_023405073.1:32500-46872 GCF_013141755.1 Anopheles stephensi | reverse complement strand
CGTGTGCGTTATAAGGTACGTAATGCACAGTAGAGATACATTGTCGGGAGGTGGACCCCCCCCCCCCGAAAATGTACAAGTCCGGGAATACGGGGTGCATCGTATGTAACGTTCGATGTACATATAAAGCCTGGTAGGGTTGGGATTATATCTGCAACACGGGCATTATCGAAAGATGGTTAAGTGGAGTCACCAATGGGGTGCCGTGCGTTATAAGGTACGTAATGCACAGTAGAGATACATTGTCGGGAGGGTGGAACCCGAAAAATGTACAGGTCCGGGAATACGGGGTGCATCGTATGTAACGTTCGATGTACATAAAAGCCTGGTAGGTGTTGGGGATTATATCTGCAACACGGGCATTATCGAAAGATGGTTAAGTGGAGTCACCCAATGGGTGCCGTGCGTTATAAGGTACGTAATGCACAGTAGAGATACATTGTCGGGAGGTGGAACCCGAAAAATGTACAAGTCCGGGAATACGGGGTGCATCGTATGTAACGTTCGATGTACATATAAAGCCTGGTAGGTGTTGGGATTATATCTGCAACACGGGCATTATCGAAAGATGGTTAAGTGGAGTCACCCAATGGGTGCCGTGCGTTATAAGGTACGTAATGCACAGTAGAGATACATTGTCGGGAGGTGGAACCCGAAAAATGTACAAGTCCGGGAATACGGGGTGCATCGTATGTAACGTTCGATGTACATATAAAGCCTGGTAGGTGTTGGGATTATATCTGCAACACGGGCATTATCGAAAGATGGTTAAGTGGAGTCACCCAATGGGTGCCGTGCGTTATAAGGTACGTAATGCACAGTAGAGATACATTGTCGGGAGGTGGAACCCGAAAATGTACAAGTCCGGGAATACGGGGTGCATCGTATGTAACGTTCGATGTACATATAAAGCCTGGTAGGTGTTGGGATTATATCTGCAACACGGGCATTATCGAAAGATGGTTAAGTGGAGTCACCCAATGGGTGCCGTGCGTTATCAGGTACGTAATGCACAGTAGAGATACATTGTCGGGAGGTGGAACCCGAAAAATGTACAAGTCCGGGAATACGGAAAAGTTCCCCATGAAAGGCTGGGGATACAATTATTGATACAAATAATGTGCCTAAGGGTACATTTATTTTTCTAAGTCCCAGAAATCCGTCACTGAACATCACGACTTACAAACACATCTTCCCCCGGTCCTCCCATATACGGCACGGGGACAAGTATGAAGAATGAAAATCATGTGTGTATGGAACATATAATGTGCCTGAGAGCACATTTTTTTTCTAAGTCCCAGAAATCCGTCACTGAACATCACGACTTACGAAGACATGTTCCCCCGGTCCTCCCATATACGGCACGGGGACAAGTATGAAGAATGAAAATCATGTGTGTATGGAACATATAATGTGCCTGAGAGCACATTTTTTTTCTAAGTCCCAGAAATCCGTCACTGAACATCACGACTTACGAAGACATGTTCCCCCGGTCCTCCCATATACGGCACCGGGGACAAGTATGAAGAATGAAAATCATGTGTGTATGAAACATATAATGTGCCTGAGAGCACATTTTTTTTCTAAGTCCCAGAAATCCGTCACTGAACATCACGACTTACGAAGACATGTTCCCCGGTCCTCCCATATACGGCACGGGACAAGTATGAAGAATGAAAATCATGTGTGTATGAAACATATAATGTGCCTGAGAGCACATTTTTTTTCTAAGTCCCAGAAATCCGTCACTGAACATCACGACTTACGAAGACATGTTCCCCCGGTCCTCCCATATACGGCACGGGACAAGTATGAAGTATGAAAATTTTTGGTCACAGCGTGAAATCCCTCTAATGATCATGAAAATAGCATCGGATCACTTATCTGACCATAAAAAGTGAACCAAAACCCTATTTGGACAAACTTTTTGGTCCTATGAAAAATTCACTTTTCATATATGTCATGGTCGAAAATTTTCTAAGTCCCAAAAAATCACTTATTCTCGAATATCTCGAAAACTACGTATCGGACAGGGGTCAACCAAGGTGTTTTAGAAAGGTCTTTACAAGCTCTATTTAATGAGCCATAGCGACTTTCAAGTGATTTTTTGACACTTTTTCGCATATCGGCATCCTTGGTTCCCATACTGGCCATAGGCCATAGGGCACCGAACGGCCAACTTTTGGTCCGGGGGTGAAATTTTTTTTTCACGAGATTTTGATGAAAATGGCTTCGGAACGCGTTTCTAATAATGAAAAGTGAAACCAAACAGTATTTGCGAAGAAAAAATTGTCCTATGAAAAAATCACTTTTCATATATGTCATGGTCGAAAATTTTCTAAGTCCCAAAAAATCACTTATTCTCGAATATCTCGAAAACTACGTATCGGACAGGGGTCAACCAAGGTGTTTTAGAAAGGTCTTTACAAGCTCTATTTAATGAGCCATAGCGACTTTCAAGTGATTTTTTGACACTTTTTCGCATATCGGCATCCTTGGTTCCCATACTGGCCATAGGCCATAGGGCACCGAACGGCCAACTTTTGGTCCGGGGGTGAAATTTTTTTTTCACGAGATTTTGATGAAAATGGCTTCGGAACGCGTTTCTAATAATGAAAAGTGAAACCAAACAGTATTTGCGAAGAAAAAATTGTCCTATGAAAAAATCACTTTTTCTTAGGGTACGGGTCAAAAATTTTCTAAGTCCCAAAAAATCACTTATTCTCGAATATCTCGAAAACTACGTATCGGACAGGGGTCAACCAAGGTGTTTTAGAAAGGTCTTTACAAGCTCTATTTAATGAGCCATAGCGACTTTCAAGTGATTTTTTGACACTTTTTCGCATATCGGCATCCTTGGTTCCCATACTGGCCATAGGCCATAGGGCACCGAACGGCCAACTTTTGGTCCGGGGGTGAAATTTTTTTTTCACGAGATTTTGATGAAAATGGCTTCGGAACGCGTTTCTAATAATGAAAAGTGAAACCAAACAGTATTTGCGAAGAAAAAATTGTCCTATGAAAAAATCACTTTTTCTTAGGGTACGGGTCAAAAATTTTCTAAGTCCCAAAAAATCACTTATTCTCGAATATCTCGAAAACTACGTATCGGACAGGGGTCAACCAAGGTGTTTTAGAAAGGTCTTTACAAGCTCTATTTAATGAGCCATAGCGACTTTCAAGTGATTTTTTGACACTTTTTCGCATATCGGCATCCTTGGTTCCCATACTGGCCATAGGCCATAGGGCACCGAACGGCCAACTTTTGGTCCGGGGGTGAAATTTTTTTTTCACGAGATTTTGATGAAAATGGCTTCGGAACGCGTTTCTAATAATGAAAAGTGAAACCAAACAGTATTTGCGAAGAAAAAATTGTCCTATGAAAAAATCACTTTTTCTTAGGGTACGGGTCAAAAATTTTCTAAGTCCCAAAAAATCACATTTTCTCGAATATCTCGAAAACTACTTATCGGACAGGGGTCAACCAAGGTGTTTTAGAAAGGTCTCAACAAGCTCTAAATAATGGGCCATAGCGACTTTTTAGTGATTTTTTGACAAATTTTGTCATATCGGCATCCCGAGTTCCCATACTGGCCATAGGCCATGGGGCCCCGAACGAAAAAATTTTGGTCCGAGGGTCAAAATTTTTTTTCTCATAAATTTGTTCAAAACGCCGTCGGAACGCGCCTTAGATCATGAAAAGTGAAAAGAAACAGTATTTTGCAAAAGTTGGGGTGGCCTATGACTTACATGGCCACGTCCTAGGTCCGAGTTCCCGAGGTCGTGTTCTTCAGTGGCGGAAAAAAATGGCCACTTGTGGGAGATGCAAAATGTTCATTTTGTATTATAGGGGACACACTATCGAAGCGAAAATTTCAGAAATGGCCTAAAACGTGAAGAAATGATGGGGTATGTACGAAAAGAAGGTTTTTATGGTCAAACGGTGAAAATTTTTTTTTTATGAAAAATTTTGGTCTCCCACCGTTCATGAATTTCTAGGACCAAAAATCGAAAAATTTGAAAACTTCACGATCGAAAGGGAAACGCATATGTGGTGTTCCTAGGTGTGTACGGTGTACGAAAAACGGGTTCACGATGAGATATCAGGCAAATAAGTGGACCTAAAGTGAGTTATACGGGTAAGACGAGGTGTCCAAAGACCGAAATAGGGGTACCAACTGAGAACGAAATGAAGGTCCCCGAAGTCGCCATACAAGTTATAGGAGGTGTCCAAAGTACGAAAAGAGTTCCATATTCGGCTGTTCCTACTATATGGTTCCCTGATTGCTGCTCCAAGGAGTAGTGAGGAAGTGTCCAAAGGTCTGTTGGGGGTATCGAGGTGATACCCTCGACGGACAATATGCACGAAAAGTGGTTCGATGATCTATCCTGTAGGTCGTACGGCAGCCATACCCGGCTGGAAGTACCGCGGTAATTCCGCAATAAAACGTTCGCCAGACGAACAAACAAATTGAATTAGCTCATCGTAGTGTACGGAAACGAAACGAAAATGTAAGGTGATTAGGGATCCGGGAGCAATCTCGCGATCCCATGGTTCGGTGTAAGAAATGATACGAAGTGTTCATAAGTCTCCTCTGGAGGCAGAACCATCGTAGCAAAGTTCGGGAACCCAAGGGTCACAAAAACTCGTAGGACGATATCCACGAATAATCGGGGACTTGTGGGGACTACCGTGCCCTGACAAGTCAACTACACCTTAACTGGTGATGGTCGTCCTACGGGGACCTGCGGGGAACAAAAGGGTCACAAAAACTCGTAGGACAATATCTCCGAATAATCGGGGACTTGTGGGGACCACCGTGCCCTGACAAGTCAACTACACCTTAACTGGTGATGGTTGTCCTACGGGGACCTGCCGGGAACCCAAGGGTCACAAAAACTCGTAGGACGATATCCACGAATAATCGGGGACTTGTGGGGACTACCGTGCCCTGACAAGTCAACTACACCTTAACTGGTGATGGTCGTCCTACGGGGACCTGCGGGGAGCAAAAGGAGTCAGAAACAATCGTAGGACGATATCCACGAATAATCGGGGACTTGTGGGGACTACCGTGCCCTGACAAGTCAACTACACCTTAACTGGTGATGGTCGTCCTACGGGGACCTTCAGGGAGCCGCAGTAAGTCGCAGGTCGTATGCGAGCCTTGATTGGTCCTGTTGGGGGCGTGCGGGGTGTAATGCCTCGGTACGTCAAATGTTGGTGTACGATGTACATCGATAATCTGACATCCTCCTGAACAACCTTTGCTCGTGTGGTTATTGGCGCTGTGGAGTCGGTGTACTGCCGCAGGTCAATGAGAGTGGTCACAACAAAGATTGTGTCACCTGATGAACGTAGAAAGAGAGTCTGCGGGGACTGGTGCCCTGGTAGACAAAAAATATCGAACAAGCAATTGACGAAGACGAATTCTGGTTGATCCTACCAGTAATATACGCTTGTCTCAAAGGTTAAGCCATGCATGTCTAAGTACAAACATAAATGAATGTGAAACCGCATAAGGCTCAGTACAACAGCCATAATTCACAAGATCATCCACCCATCAGTTACTTGGATAACTGTGGAAAAGCCAGAGCTAATACATGCAACATGCCGGGACCGCTGTCCGCTTGCGGGCGGTGGAACTGGTGCACTTATTAGTAAAACCAATCGCCTCCGGGCGGCTTGAGTTGAAGTCTGGATAAGGATGCCGATCGTATGGTCGCTTGACCGACGACAGATCTTGCAAATGTCTGCCCTATCAACTATTGATGGTAGTGTAGAGGACTACCATGGTTGCGACGGGTAACGGGGAATCAGGGTTCGATTCCGGAGAGGGAGCCTGAGAAATGGCTACCACATCCAAGGAAGGCAGCAGGCGCGTAAATTACCCAATCCCGGCACGGGGAGGTAGTGACGAGAAATAACAATATGGACCTCTCTAACGATGGTCCATAATTGGAATGAATTGAGCATAAATCCTTCAATAAGGATCAAGTGGAGGGCAAGTCTGGTGCCAGCAGCCGCGGTAATTCCAGCTCCACTAGCGTATATTAAAGTTGTTGCGGTTAAAACGTTCGAAGTTGATTCCCCGTCCAGACACGCGACCGCCGCGGGCGCCCGGCACACGCCGGATACGTTCGTGCGCGAGCTCGCGGCTGCGACTCACAATGGTGTGCCTGGGCGTCAACCTCGTGATCGGTCGGGCACGTCCCGAGCCGGTGCGTGGTGCCCGGGCAGCTCCCATTTACCTTGAACAAATTAGAGTGCTTCAAGCAGGCTAGTACAAAAGCGTCCACACCCGCCCAGGGTTGGCGTTGGCCGAGAATAATCTTGCATGGAATAATGGAACATGACCTCGGTCTGAGTCTTTTGGTTGGTTTTGTATAGACCCAGAGGTAATGATTAACAGAAGTAGTTGGGGGCATTGGTATTACGGCGCGAGAGGTGAAATTCGTAGACCGTCGTAGGACCAACTGAAGCGAAAGCGTTTGCCATGGATGCTTTCATTAATCAAGAACGAAAGTTAGAGGATCGAAGGCGATTAGATACCGCCCTAGTTCTAACCGTAAACGATGCCAATCAGCAATTGGGAGACGCTACTACATTCGGTGCTCTCAGTAGCTTCCGGGAAACCAAAATCGGGTTCCGGGGGAAGTATGGTTGCAAAGTTGAAACTTAAAGGAATTGACGGAAGGGCACCACAAGAAGTGGAGCTTGCAGAGGCGAGCTGTCAAAGGAAGCAAGCGGACGCTTTCCGTGAGCTCCTTATGATATAGTGTTTTTCGTTTAAAAAACTTACAAAGTGGTGGTGCAAATTTGTTAGAGTGGTGTACGAACACATATTTTGCGCAAACACCGTGAAGTTTTGGTGAAAAACAGTGGAAAACGTCGATTTTGGCACACAAACATTGCGTCGTGCACCGGTGCGTGTGGCCACGAAGGGTGCGTGTGTGGTTCCGTTAGTGCGTGCGAGCGTAGCGCTCCCTTTCGGTGCGGTTGAAGGGGAGCCCGCAGCCGCTGTGCAGCGTATTTTGTTACGGACAGGAGCGGAACAGTGATAAAACATTACCCCCTAACGAGGGAAGAAACATTCAGTGAAAAACAGTGCGGAAAAGTGCGTTGACCAGCAAGCAGATATCACGTGCTAAGGGCACGTGAACTTAGCACGTAAGGGCTTGGCTGTGTCGGTGAGTGCGTGCGTAGGGTGACGTGCCGTGGTTTGACGTCTGGACAGTGGGCACACCATCGGTCATCCCGGTTGTTGTCCTGGGAGAATTCCCCCCTAGTGCCACCAGCGCCCTCTATGGGGCACTAGCGGAAGTTTCTCCGGAGACACAAACCAAAAGCTCCGCACAAACAAGCGTGCTATAATCAAATGCGGGCTGCATACCGGCCAGGCGCACGTGTCCAGTGACTTTAACGCTGGACAAAGCGACGAACCGTGCAGCAGCATAATGTCGGGAGTAGAGAGCGATGATTCGGTGGAGGTGGTCCCCGAAATCATCAAGACAAAGAAAAGGAGACTTTCTCCGCGCGTAGTGGTGACACCCCTGGAATTGTCGCCAGGGACGATGTCGTCACTACGGAGCTCTCAGGGGGCACCCAAGCCAGCCCCGAGAACACCGTTGGAAGAGCCGGACGAGGGAGCGCGGAAGCGTACCGCCCCCGCCCCGACGCCGTCGCCGAGGAGGTCTATGTCTCCTGAGATGCTGGCACCAGCCGCATCGGAGCCGACCAGCTTCCCGACGGCAGAAGTGTCGGACAGACATGCGCGGCAGTACGAGCGGGTGTTGGAGAAGCTCGAGGAGCTTACCGCTCTTTACCGAAAGAGCCAGGAGGAGAATTCGAGGCTCCGTGCGGAGCTCGATATATATCGAACGGGGGTGCGAACCGTTGTGCAGCTGGAGAATTCAGCGACTGGCGTGCGCTTGGGAAACCAAGCCTCTTCCAAGTTGCAGCCCAGCAAAAGGACACTCAGGCGCTCTCAGCAGAGGGAGAGAGCCGAGGCACGCCAGTCGCAGGGTCCTGCCCAGCATCGCATGCTGGAACTGCAGGAGCAGCTGCGCCGTGAGATCCAGGAGGAAGAGAAGCAGATGAGGGCGAGGAGCGGGCACGGGCAGCGGTCCCAGCCCCTGCAACAGCCGTACGACTTTCCGGCATCGGAAACCAGGCGGCAGCAGCAGCAATCCTACCGTGACGCCCTGGTAGGTGGTTGGCAGGTTGTGGGGAAGCGGCAAAAGGCCCAGCCTTCAGCTGCACCTCAGCAGCGGCAGCGGCCGCAACCAGCAACCAAGAGCCAACGCCCCGCACAGGCAAACCGGCGGACGAAAAGGCGACGACCAGACGCCATTCTGGTGGTTCCAGCACCGGGGGTCTCCTTCGCCGAGATGTACCGACCCATCCGGACGAGCCCGGCCCTGGAGGATGTCCAGCACTGCATCCGTATCGGCAAGCGGACACCGAAGGGGAACCTTCGGATGGAGCTGGCACGGGACATGGACTCGGCGGCGCTGTGCAGCCGCATTCAGTCCACGCTGGGAGAGCTGGGATCCGCCAGGGTCCTGACGGAGATGGCGGAGGTTGTTCTGAAAAACGTCGACAACCTCACGGAGGAGGAGACGATCAGGGAGGCGTTGAAGGCGGCACTCGCCAAGGAGCCAGCGGTGGCCTCGCTTCGCATCTGGGAGCGGGCAGATGCCACAAAGCGGGCCCGCGTGCGGCTACCGCGAGTGGAAGCGGAAGCCCTGCTCCAAAAAGATCGCCTTATTATAGACTACTCCTCGTGTCGGCTGGAGGAGGCCCCCAGGCTGGAGGCGGCAAAGCGCCGTTGCTTCCGGTGCCTGGAAAGGGGCCACATGGCAGCGGACTGCGTCGGGCCCGATCGCAGCAACTGCTGCATCAGATGCGGAGCTCCTGGCCATCGGGCGGCCAGCTGCAGCAGTGCGGTTAGCTGCATTCGGTGTGGAGGACCACATCGAATTGCAGCGCACGGCTGCAGGGGAGCTAACCTTCCCCCCCGCCGCTAAGCATGTCTGTGGGGAGCCACCTCCAGGTCCTGCAGGTTAACACCAACAGGAGTCGGAGTGCGCAGGACCTGGCTCTCCACACAATGCGGACGGAGCGGGTGGACGTTATGGTGGTGTGCGAGCTGAGTTCGGTTCCGGACGGGAACGCAAACTGGGTGGTGGACCGCGACAGGCTGGTGGCCATTGTCGCGAGCGGATACTCCCACCCGGTTCAGCGGATCTGGAGCTCGAGTTTTCCCGGCATCGTGGCGGCGGACGTGGCAGGCGTCACGATCATAGCGTGTTACGCGTCGCCAAGCATCGGGGTTCCCCAGTTTGTCGAGATGCTGCAACGCATTGAGGTGCTCGCCTCAGGACGCCCCCGAGTGTTGCTTGCCGGCGACTTCAACGCCTGGCATAGCGCCTGGGGCAGCAGCAGGACCAACGCGAAGGGCGAGGAACTGCTACAGCTGGCGGAGGGTCTCGGGCTCGACGTCCTGAACCTGGGGAGGGAAGCCACCTTCCTCGGGAACGGCGTCGCTCGCCCGAGCATTGTGGACGTCGCCTTCGCCAGTACTTCCATCAGCAGGCAGGACCTCGTCGGGGACCCCGACAGGCAATGGAGGATGCTGGGAACTTACTCATTCAGCGACCACCGGTACATCCGCTTCGAGGTGGGGGAAAGGCCGGCGGCAACGAGCCGCAACTCTACGGGAGCAGAAGCAGCACCAGCAGTGAGAGCAGCGGGCAGACGCTGGCGGGCAAAGGAGTTTAGCCGGGAGCTGTTCGACATCGCGTTGCGGGCAGCCAACTTCGTGGAGGAGGCCACGGACCCTGAGGGCCTGACCCGAACCCTGAGCCGGGCGTGCAGCGAGATCATGGCGGAGGTTTCCCCGTCAGTCGGCCACACAGGACGTCCGGCGTACTGGTGGACACCAGAAATCGGCCGGCTACGGGAGAACTGCCGCCTGGCTTGGGAACGGTACAGCAGGGTACCGACTAGCGACACGGCAGCCCGCAGAACAGCTTCTGCACGGCACCAGGAGGCCCGCCAGCTGCTGACAGCTGAGATCCGGGCTAGCAAGCGGGACCGTTACAACGAGTTTCTGCAACACCTGGAGGATGATGAGACGGGTAGGTGGCAGGGGGAGCTCCTGCGACGGCTCGGAGGGAGCCGCGTCGCACAAGAACGCGATCCGGCCGTTCTGCAGCGCATTGTGGACGCGCTGTGCCCGAACCACCCCCCTGTTGCCTGGCCTACCATCGAATCGGACGGCGTCGACATCAGGCCAGTGACGGAGCAGGAGTTGCTCGACATCGCAGCTGGCCTGAACCCTCGGAAGGCGCCCGGTCTGGATGGACTGCCGAACGCTGCCCTTTCGGCTGCCATCCGGGCGCATCCGACGACGTTCGCGAGGCTCCTCCAGGAGCAGATGGATGCTGGCCGCTTCCCGCGGCAATGGAGGAAGGCGAAGCTGGTGCTGCTTCCCAAACCGGGAAAACCCCCGGGCGAGCCGTCATCGGTGAGACCGGTGATGTTGCTGGACACGCCCGGCAAGGTGTACGAGCGAGTACTGCTGAACCGCCTGAACGACCACATCGAGATGCCGACGGAGCCGCTCCTCTCCGAATACCAGTTCGGCTTTCGGCGTGGTCGGTCGACACTTCAGGCGGTTGGGCTGGTGATGGAGGCTGCCAGATCTGCGATGAGTTTCGGGCGAACGAATAGACGCGACAAGCGCTGCCTGCTTGTCGTTGCTCTGGACGTCCGTAACGCCTTCAATTCCGCAGACTGGCAGGCCATAGCACTGGCGCTGCAGACCAAAGGAGTGCCCTCAGGACTGCGCAGCATCCTGCAGGAGTACTTCTCCGACCGTGAGCTGACGTATGATACCAGCTCCGGTCCGGTAACACGCCGAGTAACGGCAGGTGTTCCGCAGGGGTCCATTCTGGGCCCCACCCTGTGGAATATCCTGTACGACGGCGTGTTCGGAGTGCAGCTGCCGGAAGGTGCATCCGTCATCGGCTTTGCGGACGACCTGGCAGTACTCGCCAAGGGGTGTACACCGGAGGAGGCGGCAGGTGTAGCGGAGGAAGCTGTGGCAGCGATTTCCGCCTGGATGGAGCAACATCGGTTGCAGCTGGCCCCGGAAAAGACGGAGATCGTCCTCATCTCCAGTCTGCGTCGGGGCCATCCAGCGGTGCCCGTAGTGATCAACGGCGTCGAGGTCCGCTCGAAGCCGGCGATACGCTACCTCGGGGTCATGCTTCACGACCACCTCTCGTGGAAGCCACACGTCGAGAAGGCCACCGCAAAGGCACTCCGTGTGGTGAAGCTGGCCACCGGCGTGATGTCCAACCACGCCGGACCGAGGATGGCTAAACGTCGGCTGCTGGCAGCAGTGGCGGACTCGGTTGTGCGATACGCGGCACCCATCTGGGCGGAGGCGGTGAAGTTCCAGTGGTGCAGGCGGAAACTGGAGCAGCTGCAGCGACCTTTGGCGAAAGGTGTCGCCAGGACCTTCCGTACCGTCGGCTACGACACGGCGGTAGTGCTGGCTGGACTGGTCCCGCTACACCTGCAGGTGGACGAGATCGCGCGGTGCTATACCAGGCATCAACGGGCGTTGCAGAGGCGGGTGCTGATAGACAAGGAGGTCATCAAGCGGCTGGAGCACTCGGCAACCATAAGACAGTGGCAGACATCGTGGGACCAGGATGCCGCTCATCCGACCGCGAGCAGGTTCCTACGATGGGCTCACCGCGTGCTGCCGGATATTGCCGGCTGGGTAGGTAGGAAGCACGGCGAGGTTGATTTCTTCCTTAGCCAGGTACTCTCCGGACATGGCTTCTTCCGGGAGTACCTACATGCTATGGGTTTCACCTCTGCCCCGACCTGCCCCTTCTGCGCCGACAACACCGTGGAGTCGGCAGAGCACGTGGTGTTCCACTGTCCGAGGTTCGCCGACATAAGAGTGCAGTTCCTGACGGACGCGGACGGCGTCGTCATTTCCCCCGATGAGCTGGAGCGTTTTCTGCTGTCGAGCCCGGAGGCTTGGCAGCGAACGGCCACGGCAGCACGGCGGATCTGCAGCTTCCTACAACAAAGGTGGCTGGAGCAGCAGGTTGCCGAAAACGCGGCCATCGCTGGCGGGATCGTTTCCGCCAATGAGCTGGCGGAACGCGTTCGGCAACAGGTCCGCCGTGAAGCCAGAAACGCTGGCCAACGGCGAAGACGCCGGCAACGGCAGACATCCGCCATCGGGGAGATGGACATGGACCAACAACAGCACCCGTCCAATCAGCAGCAGGAGAGTCAACGCCCAGTTCGGCCCGAACGGGTTCCGCCATCGGCCGAAGTGTTACTTCGTCGTCGGCTAAGGCGGAACCAACGGCAGCGGGAATACCGCGCCCAATTACGCGCGGGTACATTGCCGCCATTGCGTTCGGGCCGAACTCGCCGAAGCAGAGCACCGCCGACGGAGGAGGAGCTAGCCCGACGACGGGCCAACAGGCGCGCGCGAGAACGCCAACGCCGCCACGAGCGACAGGATCGCCATCGCGGCTTAATGTCGGCCGACGTAGAAGCCGCCATCGCGACCACCAACACGTCTACGCGTTGAGTGGGAGCGGTTACGGCCGAAACGATCGGCCAGTCAGCGAGCGTGCGAAAACACGACCGGGCGAGACCGGCATTTTGCCGTCTCCGCTTTGTGCGGTCGTTCGTTCTAGCACAGTCGGGCGAGAGAGAGCGCGCGTGCGCTCGGTTCGGGTACGTTCGGCATTTTGCGTCGTCCGCTTTGTGCGGATGTTCGTACCCGACCAGCAGTAGGAGAGAGAGCGTGCGCGTGCACGGTGAGAGTTAGGTCCGTCTTGTTCGTTTACGTTTTGTGCGGATGTTTGTTCTGTCCCACCGTAAGCGTCAAAGTGTTAGCGTGATTATGTGTGTGCATGTGTGTGTGCGTACATACTCATCGTTAGTATTAGGAAAAATGGAGACTCGACGAACCGCGGGCACGCCCGCTTCGTTAATGTTAGGTGTGTAAACGTAAGTCCTTCATTTTTAATGTTGCGTTTACGAATAGCTAGGCGGGGCGCGTGCCCTTACTAAATGTAGTCAGGGACGCCATTGCAGCCGGTGGCTACGCCTCCGTCGGGAAGGCCGCCGGCAATGGAGAGGTTTATTCGTTTTATAATTGTTCATGCGTGTTTCTGTATCGTTTATTGTTTATAAATAAGTAACGCGGCAAAACATTTATAAATTTAAATGAATAAACGAATGCAATTTAAAAAAAAAAAAAGAAGTGGAGCTTGCGGCTTAATTTGACTCAACACGGGAAAACTTACCAGGTCCGAACTTATCGAGGTAAGACAGATTAAGAGCTCTTTCTCAAATTTAAGGGTAGTGGTGCATGGCCGTTCTTAGTTCGTGGAATGATTTGTCTGGTTAATTCCGATAACGAACGCGACTCAAACAAGCTAACTAGAACGCTGTCAGCAGTGTGCCTCCGGGCGCACCTGACGTTACGGGGCGGCGGCGCCTTCGCGGGCGGTCGTCGCACTAGTTTGCCCTGCTTAGCGGGACAACTTGTGTTTAGCAAGGTGAGAGTGAGCGATAACAGGTCCGTGATGCCCTTAGATGTTCTGGGCTGCACGCGTGCTACAATGTGGGCAGCAGCGTGTTCTCGCCAATAGGCGCCCCCATTCCGAGAGGAACGGGAAATCACCCAAATGCTCATTTAGTTGGGATTGGGGACTGCAACGGTCCCCATGAACCTGGAATTTCTAGTAAGTGCTAGTCATTAGCTAGCGCTGATTACGTCCCTGCCCTTTGTACACACCGCCCGTCGCTACTACCGATGGATTATTTAGTGAGGTCTCTGGAGGCATACCTTCCGCGGTTCCTTCGTGAGCTGCAGTTGGCACGGCCGAAGTTGACCGAACTTGATGATTTAGAGGAAGTAAAAGTCGTAACAAGGTTTCCGTAGGTGAACCTGCGGAAGGATCATTACCGATCAAACAAGTCCGGGAGTGAGGTTGCCAAACGCATCGTCGGCATCACATGCTGACGCGCACGCTACAACCACAAGATGGTGTAGCACACTTGGTAGAGTTGAGCGAAAGCAACTCTTTCAAAGGGATACACATACCACTGCCTCGGCGCAGGTCAGTAAAGATGCACACTTTGGTAGTACCGGGTACCTTATACACTGACTGATTGTCGTGTCACAACGGGGTGATCGACAGTCGCACTTTGGCGTGCTCGGCTCCGCAATCCGTCGGGGCCGTGGGCGCCTGCAGTGTGGTACTAGGGAACCAGAGTTGTGTGTTGGTATGTGTATAATGGATGGATGGACTTCGGT
>NW_023405073.1:12500-27500 GCF_013141755.1 Anopheles stephensi | reverse complement strand
CGTATGTAACGTTCGATGTACATATAAAGCCTGGTAGGTGTTGGGATTATATCTGCAACACGGGCATTATCGAAAGATGGTTAAGTGGAGTCACCCAATGGGTGCCGTGCGTTATAAGGTACGTAATGCACAGTAGAGATACATTGTCGGGAGGTGGAACCCGAAAAATGTACAAGTCCGGGAATACGGGGTGCATCGTATGTAACGTTCGATGTACATATAAAGCCTGGTAGGTGTTGGGATTATATCTGCAACACGGGCATTATCGAAAGATGGTTAAGTGGAGTCACCCAATGGGTGCCGTGCGTTATAAGGTACGTAATGCACAGTAGAGATACATTGTCGGGAGGTGGAACCCGAAAAATGTACAAGTCCGGGAATACGGGGTGCATCGTATGTAACGTTCGATGTACATATAAAGCCTGGTAGGTGTTGGGATTATATCTGCAACACGGGCATTATCGAAAGATGGTTAAGTGGAGTCACCCAATGGGTGCCGTGCGTTATAAGGTACGTAATGCACAGTAGAGATACATTGTCGGGAGGTGGAACCCGAAAAATGTACAAGTCCGGGAATACGGGGTGCATCGTATGTAACGTTCGATGTACATATAAAGCCTGGTAGGTGTTGGGATTATATCTGCAACACGGGCATTATCGAAAGATGGTTAAGTGGAGTCACCCAATGGGTGCCGTGCGTTATCAGGTACGTAATGCACAGTAGAGATACATTGTCGGGAGGTGGAACCCGAAAAATGTACAAGTCCGGGAATACGGGGTGCATCGTATGTAACGTTCGATGTACATATAAAGCCTGGTAGGTGTTGGGATTATATCTGCAACACGGGCATTATCGAAAGATGGTTAAGTGGAGTCACCCAATGGGTGCCGTGCGTTATAAGGTACGTAATGCACAGTAGAGATACATTGTCGGGAGGTGGAACCCGAAAAATGTACAAGTCCGGGAATACGGAAAAGTTCCCCATGAAAGGCTGGGGATACAATTATTGATACAAATAATGTGCCTAAGGGTACATTTATTTTTCTAAGTCCCAGAAATCCGTCACTGAACATCACGACTTACAAACACATCTTCCCCCGGTCCTCCCATATACGGCACGGGGACAAGTATGAAGAATGAAAATCATGTGTGTATGGAACATATAATGTGCCTGAGAGCACATTTTTTTTCTAAGTCCCAGAAATCCGTCACTGAACATCACGACTTACGAAGACATGTTCCCCCGGTCCTCCCATATACGGCACGGGGACAAGTATGAAGAATGAAAATCATGTGTGTATGGAACATATAATGTGCCTGAGAGCACATTTTTTTTCTAAGTCCCAGAAATCCGTCACTGAACATCACGACTTACGAAGACATGTTCCCCCGGTCCTCCCATATACGGCACGGGGACAAGTATGAAGAATGAAAATCATGTGTGTATGAACATATAATGTGCCTGAGAGCACATTTTTTTTCTAAGTCCCAGAAATCCGTCACTGAACATCACGACTTACGAAGACATGTTCCCCCGGTCCTCCCATATACGGCACGGGGACAAGTATGAAGAATGAAAATCATGTGTGTATGAAACATATAATGTGCCTGAGAGCACATTTTTTTTCTAAGTCCCAGAAATCCGTCACTGAACATCACGACTTACGAAGACATGTTCCCCCGGTCCTCCCATATACGGCACCGGGACAAGTATGAAGTATGAAAATTTTTGGTCACAGCGTGAAATCCCTCTAATGATCATGAAAATAGCATCGGATCACTTATCTGACCATAAAAAGTGAACCAAAACCCTATTTGGACAAACTTTTTGGTCCTATGAAAAATTCACTTTTCATATATGTCATGGTCGAAAATTTTCTAAGTCCCAAAAAATCACATATTCTCGAATATCTCGAAAACTACGTATCGGACAGGGGTCAACCAAGGTGTTTTAGAAAGGTCTTTACAAGCTCTATTTAATGAGCCATAGCGACTTTCAAGTGATTTTTTGACACTTTTTCGCATATCGGCATCCTTGGTTCCCATACTGGCCATAGGCCATAGGGCACCGAACGGCCAACTTTTGGTCCGGGGGTGAAATTTTTTTTTCACGAGATTTTGATGAAAATGGCTTCGGAACGCGTTTCTAATAATGAAAAGTGAAACCAAACAGTATTTGCGAAGAAAAAATTGTCCTATGAAAAAATCACTTTTTCTTAGGGTACGGGTCAAAAATTTTCTAAGTCCCAAAAAATCACTTATTCTCGAATATCTCGAAAACTACGTATCGGACAGGGGTCAACCAAGGTGTTTTAGAAAGGTCTTTACAAGCTCTATTTAATGAGCCATAGCGACTTTCAAGTGATTTTTTGACACTTTTTCGCATATCGGCATCCTTGGTTCCCATACTGGCCATAGGCCATAGGGCACCGAACGGCCAACTTTTGGTCCGGGGGTGAAATTTTTTTTTCACGAGATTTTGATGAAAATGGCTTCGGAACGCGTTTCTAATAATGAAAAGTGAAACCAAACAGTATTTGCGAAGAAAAAATTGTCCTATGAAAAAATCACTTTTTCTTAGGGTACGGGTCAAAAATTTTCTAAGTCCCAAAAAATCACTTATTCTCGAATATCTCGAAAACTACGTATCGGACAGGGGTCAACCAAGGTGTTTTAGAAAGGTCTTTACAAGCTCTATTTAATGAGCCATAGCGACTTTCAAGTGATTTTTTGACACTTTTTCGCATATCGGCATCCTTGGTTCCCATACTGGCCATAGGCCATAGGGCACCGAACGGCCAACTTTTGGTCCGGGGGTGAAATTTTTTTTTCACGAGATTTTGATGAAAATGGCTTCGGAACGCGTTTCTAATAATGAAAAGTGAAACCAAACAGTATTTGCGAAGAAAAAATTGTCCTATGAAAAAATCACTTTTTCTTAGGGTACGGGTCAAAAATTTTCTAAGTCCCAAAAAATCACTTATTCTCGAATATCTCGAAAACTACTTATCGGACAGGGGTCAACCAAGGTGTTTTAGAAAGGTCTTTACAAGCTCTATTTAATGAGCCATAGCGACTTTCAAGTGATTTTTTGACACTTTTTCGCATATCGGCATCCTTGGTTCCCATACTGGCCATAGGCCATAGGGCACCGAACGGCCAACTTTTGGTCCGGGGGTGAAATTTTTTTTTCACGAGATTTTGATGAAAATGGCTTCGGAACGCGTTTCTAATAATGAAAAGTGAAACCAAACAGTATTTGCGAAGAAAAAATTGTCCTATGAAAAAATCACTTTTTCTTAGGGTACGGGTCAAAAATTTTCTAAGTCCCAAAAAATCACATTTTCTCGAATATCTCGAAAACTACTTATCGGACAGGGGTCAACCAAGGTGTTTTAGAAAGGTCTCAACAAGCTCTAAATAATGGGCCATAGCGACTTTTTAGTGATTTTTTGACAAATTTTGTCATATCGGCATCCCGAGTTCCCATACTGGCCATAGGCCATGGGGCCCCGAACGAAAAAATTTTGGTCCGAGGGTCAAAATTTTTTTTCTCATAAATTTGTTCAAAACGCCGTCGGAACGCGCCTTAGATCATGAAAAGTGAAAAGAAACAGTATTTTGCAAAAGTTGGGGTGGCCTATGACTTACATGGCCACGTCCTAGGTCCGAGTTCCCGAGGTCGTGTTCTTCAGTGGCGGAAAAAAATGGCCACTTGTGGGAGATGCAAAATGTTCATTTTGTATTATAGGGGACACACTATCGAAGCGAAAATTTCAGAAATGGCCTAAAACGTGAAGAAATGATGGGGTATGTACGAAAAGAAGGTTTTTATGGTCAAACGGTGAAAATTTTTTTTTATGAAAAATTTTGGTCTCCCACCGTTCATGAATTTCTAGGACCAAAAATCGAAAAATTTGAAAACTTCACGATCGAAAGGGAAACGCATATGTGGTGTTCCTAGGTGTGTACGGTGTACGAAAAACGGGTTCACGATGAGATATCAGGCAAATAAGTGGACCTAAAGTGAGTTATACGGGTAAGACGAGGTGTCCAAAGACCGAAATAGGGGTACCAACTGAGAACGAAATGAAGGTCCCCGAAGTCGCCATACAAGTTATAGGAGGTGTCCAAAGTACGAAAAGAGTTCCATATTCGGCTGTTCCTACTATATGGTTCCCTGATTGCTGCTCCAAGGAGTAGTGAGGAAGTGTCCAAAGGTCTGTTGGGGGTATCGAGGTGATACCCTCGACGGACAATATGCACGAAAAGTGGTTCGATGATCTATCCTGTAGGTCGTACGGCAGCCATACCCGGCTGGAAGTACCGCGGTAATTCCGCAATAAAACGTTCGCCAGACGAACAAACAAATTGAATTAGCTCATCGTAGTGTACGGAAACGAAACGAAAATGTAAGGTGATTAGGGATCCGGGAGCAATCTCGCGATCCCATGGTTCGGTGTAAGAAATGATACGAAGTGTTCATAAGTCTCCTCTGGAGGCAGAACCATCGTAGCAAAGTTCGGGAACCCAAGGGTCACAAAAACTCGTAGGACGATATCCACGAATAATCGGGGACTTGTGGGGACTACCGTGCCCTGACAAGTCAACTACACCTTAACTGGTGATGGTCGTCCTACGGGGACCTGCGGGGAACAAAAGGGTCACTAAAACTCGTAGGACAATATCTCCGAATAATCGGGGACTTGTGGGGACCACCGTGCCCTGACAAGTCAACTACACCTTAACTGGTGATGGTTGTCCTACGGGGACCTGCCGGGAACCCAAGGGTCACAAAAACTCGTAGGACGATATCCACGAATAATCGGGGACTTGTGGGGACTACCGTGCCCTGACAAGTCAACTACACCTTAACTGGTGATGGTCGTCCTACGGGGACCTGCGGGGAGCAAAAGGAGTCAGAAACAATCGTAGGACGATATCCACGAATAATCGGGGACTTGTGGGGACTACCGTGCCCTGACAAGTCAACTACACCTTAACTGGTGATGGTCGTCCTACGGGGACCTTCAGGGAGCCGCAGTAAGTCGCAGGTCGTATGCGAGCCTTGATTGGTCCTGTTGGGGGCGTGCGGGGTGTAATGCCTCGGTACGTCAAATGTTGGTGTACGATGTACATCGATAATCTGACATCCTCCTGAACAACCTTTGCTCGTGTGGTTATTGGCGCTGTGGAGTCGGTGTACTGCCGCAGGTCAATGAGAGTGGTCACAACAAAGATTGTGTCACCTGATGAACGTAGAAAGAGAGTCTGCGGGGACTGGTGCCCTGGTAGACAAAAAATATCGAACAAGCAATTGACGAAGACGAATTCTGGTTGATCCTACCAGTAATATACGCTTGTCTCAAAGGTTAAGCCATGCATGTCTAAGTACAAACATAAATGAATGTGAAACCGCATAAGGCTCAGTACAACAGCCATAATTCACAAGATCATCCACCCATCAGTTACTTGGATAACTGTGGAAAAGCCAGAGCTAATACATGCAACATGCCGGGACCGCTGTCCGCTTGCGGGCGGTGGAACTGGTGCACTTATTAGTAAAACCAATCGCCTCCGGGCGGCTTGAGTTGAAGTCTGGATAAGGATGCCGATCGTATGGTCGCTTGACCGACGACAGATCTTGCAAATGTCTGCCCTATCAACTATTGATGGTAGTGTAGAGGACTACCATGGTTGCGACGGGTAACGGGGAATCAGGGTTCGATTCCGGAGAGGGAGCCTGAGAAATGGCTACCACATCCAAGGAAGGCAGCAGGCGCGTAAATTACCCAATCCCGGCACGGGGAGGTAGTGACGAGAAATAACAATATGGACCTCTCTAACGATGGTCCATAATTGGAATGAATTGAGCATAAATCCTTCAATAAGGATCAAGTGGAGGGCAAGTCTGGTGCCAGCAGCCGCGGTAATTCCAGCTCCACTAGCGTATATTAAAGTTGTTGCGGTTAAAACGTTCGAAGTTGATTCCCCGTCCAGACACGCGACCGCCGCGGGCGCCCGGCACACGCCGGATACGTTCGTGCGCGAGCTCGCGGCTGCGACTCACAATGGTGTGCCTGGGCGTCAACCTCGTGATCGGTCGGGCACGTCCCGAGCCGGTGCGTGGTGCCCGGGCAGCTCCCATTTACCTTGAACAAATTAGAGTGCTTCAAGCAGGCTAGTACAAAAGCGTCCACACCCGCCCAGGGTTGGCGTTGGCCGAGAATAATCTTGCATGGAATAATGGAACATGACCTCGGTCTGAGTCTTTTGGTTGGTTTTGTATAGACCCAGAGGTAATGATTAACAGAAGTAGTTGGGGGCATTGGTATTACGGCGCGAGAGGTGAAATTCGTAGACCGTCGTAGGACCAACTGAAGCGAAAGCGTTTGCCATGGATGCTTTCATTAATCAAGAACGAAAGTTAGAGGATCGAAGGCGATTAGATACCGCCCTAGTTCTAACCGTAAACGATGCCAATCAGCAATTGGGAGACGCTACTACATTCGGTGCTCTCAGTAGCTTCCGGGAAACCAAAATCGGGTTCCGGGGGAAGTATGGTTGCAAAGTTGAAACTTAAAGGAATTGACGGAAGGGCACCACAAGAAGTGGAGCTTGCAGAGGCGAGCTGTCAAAGGAAGCAAGCGGACGCTTTCCGTGAGCTCCTTATGATATAGTGTTTTTCGTTTAAAAAACTTACAAAGTGGTGGTGCAAATTTGTTAGAGTGGTGTACGAACACATATTTTGCGCAAACACCGTGAAGTTTTGGTGAAAAACAGTGGAAAACGTCGATTTTGGCACACAAACATTGCGTCGTGCACCGGTGCGTGTGGCCACGAAGGGTGCGTGTGTGGTTCCGTTAGTGCGTGCGAGCGTAGCGCTCCCTTTCGGTGCGGTTGAAGGGGAGCCCGCAGCCGCTGTGCAGCGTATTTTGTTACGGACAGGAGCGGAACAGTGATAAAACATTACCCCCTAACGAGGGAAGAAACATTCAGTGAAAAACAGTGCGGAAAAGTGCGTTGACCAGCAAGCAGATACCACGTGCTAAGGGCACGTGAACTTAGCACGTAAGGGCTTGGCTGTGTCGGTGAGTGCGTGCGTAGGGTGACGTGCCGTGGTTTGACGTCTGGACAGTGGGCACACCATCGGTCATCCCGGTTGTTGTCCTGGGAGAATTCCCCCCTAGTGCCACCAGCGCCCTCTATGGGGCACTAGCGGAAGTTTCTCCGGAGACACAAACCAAAAGCTCCGCACAAACAAGCGTGCTATAATCAAATGCGGGCTGCATACCGGCCAGGCGCACGTGTCCAGTGACTTTAACGCTGGACAAAGCGACGAACCGTGCAGCAGCATAATGTCGGGAGTAGAGAGCGATGATTCGGTGGAGGTGGTCCCCGAAATCATCAAGACAAAGAAAAGGAGACTTTCTCCGCGCGTAGTGGTGACACCCCTGGAATTGTCGCCAGGGACGATGTCGTCACTACGGAGCTCTCAGGGGGCACCCAAGCCAGCCCCGAGAACACCGTTGGAAGAGCCGGACGAGGGAGCGCGGAAGCGTACCGCCCCCGCCCCGACGCCGTCGCCGAGGAGGTCTATGTCTCCTGAGATGCTGGCACCAGCCGCATCGGAGCCGACCAGCTTCCCGACGGCAGAAGTGTCGGACAGACATGCGCGGCAGTACGAGCGGGTGTTGGAGAAGCTCGAGGAGCTTACCGCTCTTTACCGAAAGAGCCAGGAGGAGAATTCGAGGCTCCGTGCGGAGCTCGATATATATCGAACGGGGGTGCGAACCGTTGTGCAGCTGGAGAATTCAGCGACTGGCGTGCGCTTGGGAAACCAAGCCTCTTCCAAGTTGCAGCCCAGCAAAAGGACACTCAGGCGCTCTCAGCAGAGGGAGAGAGCCGAGGCACGCCAGTCGCAGGGTCCTGCCCAGCATCGCATGCTGGAACTGCAGGAGCAGCTGCGCCGTGAGATCCAGGAGGAAGAGAAGCAGATGAGGGCGAGGAGCGGGCACGGGCAGCGGTCCCAGCCCCTGCAACAGCCGTACGACTTTCCGGCATCGGAAACCAGGCGGCAGCAGCAGCAATCCTACCGTGACGCCCTGGTAGGTGGTTGGCAGGTTGTGGGGAAGCGGCAAAAGGCCCAGCCTTCAGCTGCACCTCAGCAGCGGCAGCGGCCGCAACCAGCAACCAAGAGCCAACGCCCCGCACAGGCAAACCGGCGGACGAAAAGGCGACGACCAGACGCCATTCTGGTGGTTCCCAGCACCGGGGGTCTCCTTCGCCGAGATGTACCGACCCATCCGGACGAGCCCGGCCCTGGAGGATGTCCAGCACTGCATCCGTATCGGCAAGCGGACACCGAAGGGGAACCTTCGGATGGAGCTGGCACGGGACATGGACTCGGCGGCGCTGTGCAGCCGCATTCAGTCCACGCTGGGAGAGCTGGGATCCGCCAGGGTCCTGACGGAGATGGCGGAGGTTGTTCTGAAAAACGTCGACAACCTCACGGAGGAGGAGACGATCAGGGAGGCGTTGAAGGCGGCACTCGCCAAGGAGCCAGCGGTGGCCTCGCTTCGCATCTGGGAGCGGGCAGATGCCACAAAGCGGGCCCGCGTGCGGCTACCGCGAGTGGAAGCGGAAGCCCTGCTCCAAAAAGATCGCCTTATTATAGACTACTCCTCGTGTCGGCTGGAGGAGGCCCCCAGGCTGGAGGCGGCAAAGCGCCGTTGCTTCCGGTGCCTGGAAAGGGGCCACATGGCAGCGGACTGCGTCGGGCCCGATCGCAGCAACTGCTGCATCAGATGCGGAGCTCCTGGCCATCGGGCGGCCAGCTGCAGCAGTGCGGTTAGCTGCATTCGGTGTGGAGGACCACATCGAATTGCAGCGCACGGCTGCAGGGGAGCTAACCTTCCCCCCCGCCGCTAAGCATGTCTGTGGGGAGCCACCTCCAGGTCCTGCAGGTTAACACCAACAGGAGTCGGAGTGCGCAGGACCTGGCTCTCCACACAATGCGGACGGAGCGGGTGGACGTTATGGTGGTGTGCGAGCTGAGTTCGGTTCCGGACGGGAACGCAAACTGGGTGGTGGACCGCGACAGGCTGGTGGCCATTGTCGCGAGCGGATACTCCCACCCGGTTCAGCGGATCTGGAGCTCGAGTTTTCCCGGCATCGTGGCGGCGGACGTGGCAGGCGTCACGATCATAGCGTGTTACGCGTCGCCAAGCATCGGGGTTCCCCAGTTTGTCGAGATGCTGCAACGCATTGAGGTGCTCGCCTCAGGACGCCCCCGAGTGTTGCTTGCCGGCGACTTCAACGCCTGGCATAGCGCCTGGGGCAGCAGCAGGACCAACGCGAAGGGCGAGGAACTGCTACAGCTGGCGGAGGGTCTCGGGCTCGACGTCCTGAACCTGGGGAGGGAAGCCACCTTCCTCGGGAACGGCGTCGCTCGCCCGAGCATTGTGGACGTCGCCTTCGCCAGTACTTCCATCAGCAGGCAGGACCTCGTCGGGGACCCCGACAGGCAATGGAGGATGCTGGGAACTTACTCATTCAGCGACCACCGGTACATCCGCTTCGAGGTGGGGGAAAGGCCGGCGGCAACGAGCCGCAACTCTACGGGAGCAGAAGCAGCACCAGCAGTGAGAGCAGCGGGCAGACGCTGGCGGGCAAAGGAGTTTAGCCGGGAGCTGTTCGACATCGCGTTGCGGGCAGCCAACTTCGTGGAGGAGGCCACGGACCCTGAGGGCCTGACCCGAACCCTGAGCCGGGCGTGCAGCGAGATCATGGCGGAGGTTTCCCCGTCAGTCGGCCACACAGGACGTCCGGCGTACTGGTGGACACCAGAAATCGGCCGGCTACGGGAGAACTGCCGCCTGGCTTGGGAACGGTACAGCAGGGTACCGACTAGCGACACGGCAGCCCGCAGAACAGCTTCTGCACGGCACCAGGAGGCCCGCCAGCTGCTGACAGCTGAGATCCGGGCTAGCAAGCGGGACCGTTACAATGAGTTTCTGCAACACCTGGAGGATGATGAGACGGGTAGGTGGCAGGGGGAGCTCCTGCGACGGCTCGGAGGGAGCCGCGTCGCACAAGAACGCGATCCGGCCGTTCTGCAGCGCATTGTGGACGCGCTGTGCCCGAACCACCCCCCTGTTGCCTGGCCTACCATCGAATCGGACGGCGTCGACATCAGGCCAGTGACGGAGCAGGAGTTGCTCGACATCGCAGCTGGCCTGAACCCTCGGAAGGCGCCCGGTCTGGATGGACTGCCGAACGCTGCCCTTTCGGCTGCCATCCGGGCGCATCCGACGACGTTCGCGAGGCTCCTCCAGGAGCAGATGGATGCTGGCCGCTTCCCGCGGCAATGGAGGAAGGCGAAGCTGGTGCTGCTTCCCAAACCGGGAAAACCCCCGGGCGAGCCGTCATCGGTGAGACCGGTGATGTTGCTGGACACGCCCGGCAAGGTGTACGAGCGAGTACTGCTGAACCGCCTGAACGACCACATCGAGATGCCGACGGAGCCGCTCCTCTCCGAATACCAGTTCGGCTTTCGGCGTGGTCGGTCGACACTTCAGGCGGTTGGGCTGGTGATGGAGGCTGCCAGATCTGCGATGAGTTTCGGGCGAACGAATAGACGCGACAAGCGCTGCCTGCTTGTCGTTGCTCTGGACGTCCGTAACGCCTTCAATTCCGCAGACTGGCAGGCCATAGCACTGGCGCTGCAGACCAAAGGAGTGCCCTCAGGACTGCGCAGCATCCTGCAGGAGTACTTCTCCGACCGTGAGCTGACGTATGATACCAGCTCCGGTCCGGTAACACGCCGAGTAACGGCAGGTGTTCCGCAGGGGTCCATTCTGGGCCCCACCCTGTGGAATATCCTGTACGACGGCGTGTTCGGAGTGCAGCTGCCGGAAGGTGCATCCGTCATCGGCTTTGCGGACGACCTGGCAGTACTCGCCAAGGGGTGTACACCGGAGGAGGCGGCAGGTGTAGCAGGAGGAAGCTGTGGCAGCGATTTCCGCCTGGATGGAGCAACATCGGTTGCAGCTGGCCCCGGAAAAGACGGAGATCGTCCTCATCTCCAGTCTGCGTCGGGGCCATCCAGCGGTGCCCGTAGTGATCAACGGCGTCGAGGTCCGCTCGAAGCCGGCGATACGCTACCTCGGGGTCATGCTTCACGACCACCTCTCGTGGAAGCCACACGTCGAGAAGGCCACCGCAAAGGCACTCCGTGTGGTGAAGCTGGCCACCGGCGTGATGTCCAACCACGCCGGACCGAGGATGGCTAAACGTCGGCTGCTGGCAGCAGTGGCGGACTCGGTTGTGCGATACGCGGCACCCATCTGGGCGGAGGCGGTGAAGTTCCAGTGGTGCAGGCGGAAACTGGAGCAGCTGCAGCGACCTTTGGCGAAAGGTGTCGCCAGGACCTTCCGTACCGTCGGCTACGACACGGCGGTAGTGCTGGCTGGACTGGTCCCGCTACACCTGCAGGTGGACGAGATCGCGCGGTGCTATACCAGGCATCAACGGGCGTTGCAGAGGCGGGTGCTGATAGACAAGGAGGTCATCAAGCGGCTGGAGCACTCGGCAACCATAAGACAGTGGCAGACATCGTGGGACCAGGATGCCGCTCATCCGACCGCGAGCAGGTTCCTACGATGGGCTCACCGCGTGCTGCCGGATATTGCCGGCTGGGTAGGTAGGAAGCACGGCGAGGTTGATTTCTTCCTTAGCCAGGTACTCTCCGGACATGGCTTCTTCCGGGAGTACCTACATGCTATGGGTTTCACCTCTGCCCCGACCTGCCCCTTCTGCGCCGACAACACCGTGGAGTCGGCAGAGCACGTGGTGTTCCACTGTCCGAGGTTCGCCGACATAAGAGTGCAGTTCCTGACGGACGCGGACGGCGTCGTCATTTCCCCCGATGAGCTGGAGCGTTTTCTGCTGTCGAGCCCGGAGGCTTGGCAGCGAACGGCCACGGCAGCACGGCGGATCTGCAGCTTCCTACAACAAAGGTGGCTGGAGCAGCAGGTTGCCGAAAACGCGGCCATCGCTGGCGGGATCGTTTCCGCCAATGAGCTGGCGGAACGCGTTCGGCAACAGGTCCGCCGTGAAGCCAGAAACGCTGGCCAACGGCGAAGACGCCGGCAACGGCAGACATCCGCCATCGGGGAGATGGACATGGACCAACAACAGCACCCGTCCAATCAGCAGCAGGAGAGTCAACGCCCAGTTCGGCCCGAACGGGTTCCGCCATCGGCCGAAGTGTTACTTCGTCGTCGGCTAAGGCGGAACCAACGGCAGCGGGAATACCGCGCCCAATTACGCGCGGGTACATTGCCGCCATTGCGTTCGGGCCGAACTCGCCGAAGCAGAGCACCGCCGACGGAGGAGGAGCTAGCCCGACGACGGGCCAACAGGCGCGCGCGAGAACGCCAACGCCGCCACGAGCGACAGGATCGCCATCGCGGCTTAATGTCGGCCGACGTAGAAGCCGCCATCGCGACCACCAACACGTCTACGCGTTGAGTGGGAGCGGTTACGGCCGAAACGATCGGCCAGTCAGCGAGCGTGCGAAAACACGACCGGGCGAGACCGGCATTTTGCCGTCTCCGCTTTGTGCGGTCGTTCGTTCTAGCACAGTCGGGCGAGAGAGAGCGCGCGTGCGCTCGGTTCGGGTACGTTCGGCATTTTGCGTCGTCCGCTTTGTGCGGATGTTCGTACCCGACCAGCAGTAGGAGAGAGAGCGTGCGCGTGCACGGTGAGAGTTAGGTCCGTCTTGTTCGTTTACGTTTTGTGCGGATGTTTGTTCTGTCCCACCGTAAGCGTCAAAGTGTTAGCGTGATTATGTGTGTGCATGTGTGTGTGCGTACATACTCATCGTTAGTATTAGGAAAAATGGAGACTCGACGAACCGCGGGCACGCCCGCTTCGTTAATGTTAGGTGTGTAAACGTAAGTCCTTCATTTTTAATGTTGCGTTTACGAATAGCTAGGCGGGGCGCGTGCCCTTACTAAATGTAGTCAGGGACGCCATTGCAGCCGGTGGCTACGCCTCCGTCGGGAAGGCCGCCGGCAATGGAGAGGTTTATTCGTTTTATAATTGTTCATGCGTGTTTCTGTATCGTTTATTGTTTATAAATAAGTAACGCGGCAAAACATTTATAAATTTAAATGAATAAACGAATGCAATTTAAAAAAAAAAAAAAGAAGTGGAGCTTGCGGCTTAATTTGACTCAACACGGGAAAACTTACCAGGTCCGAACTTATCGAGGTAAGACAGATTAAGAGCTCTTTCTCAAATTTAAGGGTAGTGGTGCATGGCCGTTCTTAGTTCGTGGAATGATTTGTCTGGTTAATTCCGATAACGAACGCGACTCAAACAAGCTAACTAGAACGCTGTCAGCAGTGTGCCTCCGGGCGCACCTGACGTTACGGGGCGGCGGCGCCTTCGCGGGCGGTCGTCGCACTAGTTTGCCCTGCTTAGCGGGACAACTTGTGTTTAGCAAGGTGAGAGTGAGCGATAACAGGTCCGTGATGCCCTTAGATGTTCTGGGCTGCACGCGTGCTACAATGTGGGCAGCAGCGTGTTCTCGCCAATAGGCGCCCCCATTCCGAGAGGAACGGGAAATCACCCAAATGCTCATTTAGTTGGGATTGGGGACTGCAACGGTCCCCATGAACCTGGAATTTCTAGTAAGTGCTAGTCATTAGCTAGCGCTGATTACGTCCCTGCCCTTTGTACACACCGCCCGTCGCTACTACCGATGGATTATTTAGTGAGGTCTCTGGAGGCATACCTTCCGCGGTTCCTTCGTGAGCTGCAGTTGGCACGGCCGAAGTTGACCGAACTTGATGATTTAGAGGAAGTAAAAGTCGTAACAAGGTTTCCGTAGGTGAACCTGCGGAAGGATCATTACCGATCAAACAAGTCCGGGAGTGAGGTTGCCAAACGCATCGTCGGCATCACATGCTGACGCGCACGCTACAACCACAAGATGGTGTAGCACACTTGGTAGAGTTGAGCGAAAGCAACTCTTTCAAAGGGATACACATACCACTGCCTCGGCGCAGGTCAGTAAAGACGCACACTTTGGCAGTACCGGGTACCTTATACACTGACTGATTGTCGTGTCACAACGGGGTGATCGACAGTCGCACTTTGGCGTGCTCGGCTCCGCAACCGTCGGGGCCGTGGGCGCCTGCAGTGTGGTACTAGGGAACCAGAGTTGTGTGTTGGTTTGTGTATAATGGACATATCATTACCCATCAAACAAGTCCGGGAGTGAGGTTGCCAAACGCATCGTCGGCACAATATGCTGACGCGCACGCTACAACCACAAGATGGTGTAGCACACTTGGTAGAGTTGAGCGAAAGCAACTCTTTCAAAGGGATACACATACCACTGCCTCGGCGAAGGTCAGTAAAGATGCACACTTTGGTAGTACCGGGTACCTTATACACTGACTGATTGTCGTGTCACAAAGGGGTGATCGACAGTCGCACTTTGGCGTGCTCGGCTCCGCATCCGTCGGGGCCGTGGGCGCCTGCAGTGTGGTACTAGGGAACCAGAGTTGTGTGTTGGTATGTGTATAATGGATGGATGGACTTCGGTTCCATTCATCAACTAGTTCGGTGTGTACGTTAAACCCTAGGCAGGGGATCACTCGGCTCATGGATCGATGAAGACCGCAGCTAAATGCGCGTCAGAATGTGAACTGCAGGACACATGAACATCGACACGTTGAACGCATATGGCGCATCGGACGACTCAACCCGACCGATGCACACATCCTTGAGTGCCTACCAAGTTATCTCAACACTCTAACCAAACTGACCGTCCTGACCCCATCATAGGGGGGTAGGCTGTCGCAGCATGGCGTGCTCGGATCCGCATCCTTGTCGGGACCGTGGGCGCTGAAAGTGAGAGTGCTAACACAGAGAGACATACGAGGTATGGTACACAAACCTAAACACACACACACACATGTGAG
>NW_023405073.1:0-7500 GCF_013141755.1 Anopheles stephensi | reverse complement strand
CAGGTACGTAATGCACAGTAGAGATACATTGTCGGGAGGTGGAACCCGAAAAATGTACAAGTCCGGGAATACGGGGTGCATCGTATGTAACGTTCGATGTACATATAAAGCCTGGTAGGTGTTGGGATTATATCTGCAACACGGGCATTATCGAAAGATGGTTAAGTGGAGTCACCCAATGGGTGCCGTGCGTTATAAGGTACGTAATGCACAGTAGAGATACATTGTCGGGAGGTGGAACCCGAAAAATGTACAAGTCCGGGAATACGGGGTGCATCGTATGTAACGTTCGATGTACATATAAAGCCTGGTAGGTGTTGGGATTATATCTGCAACACGGGCATTATCGAAAGATGGTTAAGTGGAGTCACCCAATGGGTGCCGTGCGTTATAAGGTACGTAATGCACAGTAGAGATACATTGTCGGGAGGTGGAACCCGAAAAATGTACAAGTCCGGGAATACGGAAAAGTTCCCCATGAAAGGCTGGGGATACAATTATTGATACAAATAATGTGCCTAAGGGTACATTTATTTTTCTAAGTCCCAGAAATCCGTCACTGAACATCACGACTTACAAACACATCTTCCCCCGGTCCTCCCATATACGGCACGGGGACAAGTATGAAGAATGAAAATCATGTGTGTATGGAACATATAATGTGCCTGAGAGCACATTTTTTTTCTAAGTCCCAGAAATCCGTCACTGAACATCACGACTTACGAAGACATGTTCCCCCGGTCCTCCCATATACGGCACGGGGACAAGTATGAAGAATGAAAATCATGTGTGTATGAAACATATAATGTGCCTGAGAGCACATTTTTTTTCTAAGTCCCAGAAATCCGTCACTGAACATCACGACTTACGAAGACATGTTCCCCCGGTCCTCCCATATACGGCACGGGACAAGTATGAAGTATGAAAATTTTTGGTCACAGCGTGAAATCCCTCTAATGATCATGAAAATAGCATCGGATCACTTATCTGACCATAAAAAGTGAACCAAAACCCTATTTGGACAAACTTTTTGGTCCTATGAAAAATTCACTTTTCATATATGTCATGGTCGAAAATTTTCTAAGTCCCAAAAAATCACATTATTCTCGAATATCTCGAAAACTACGTATCGGACAGGGGTCAACCAAGGTGTTTTAGAAAGGTCTTTACAAGCTCTATTTAATGAGCCATAGCGACTTTCAAGTGATTTTTTGACACTTTTTCGCATATCGGCATCCTTGGTTCCCATACTGGCCATAGGCCATAGGGCACCGAACGGCCAACTTTTGGTCCGGGGGTGAAATTTTTTTTTCACGAGATTTTGATGAAAATGGCTTCGGAACGCGTTTCTAATAATGAAAAGTGAAACCAAACAGTATTTGCGAAGAAAAAATTGTCCTATGAAAAAATCACTTTTTCTTAGGGTACGGGTCAAAAATTTTCTAAGTCCCAAAAAATCACATATTCTCGAATATCTCGAAAACTACGTATCGGACAGGGGTCAACCAAGGTGTTTTAGAAAGGTCTTTACAAGCTCTATTTAATGAGCCATAGCGACTTTCAAGTGATTTTTTGACACTTTTTCGCATATCGGCATCCTTGGTTCCCATACTGGCCATAGGCCATAGGGCACCGAACGGCCAACTTTTGGTCCGGGGGTGAAATTTTTTTTTCACGAGATTTTGATGAAAATGGCTTCGGAACGCGTTTCTAATAATGAAAAGTGAAACCAAACAGTATTTGCGAAGAAAAAATTGTCCTATGAAAAAATCACTTTTTCTTAGGGTACGGGTCAAAAATTTTCTAAGTCCCAAAAAATCACATTTTCTCGAATATCTCGAAAACTACTTATCGGACAGGGGTCAACCAAGGTGTTTTAGAAAGGTCTCAACAAGCTCTAAATAATGGGCCATAGCGACTTTTTAGTGATTTTTTGACAAATTTTGTCATATCGGCATCCCGAGTTCCCATACTGGCCATAGGCCATGGGGCCCCGAACGAAAAAATTTTGGTCCGAGGGTCAAAATTTTTTTTCTCATAAATTTGTTCAAAACGCCGTCGGAACGCGCCTTAGATCATGAAAAGTGAAAAGAAACAGTATTTTGCAAAAGTTGGGGTGGCCTATGACTTACATGGCCACGTCCTAGGTCCGAGTTCCCGAGGTCGTGTTCTTCAGTGGCGGAAAAAAATGGCCACTTGTGGGAGATGCAAAATGTTCATTTTGTATTATAGGGGACACACTATCGAAGCGAAAATTTCAGAAATGGCCTAAAACGTGAAGAAATGATGGGGTATGTACGAAAAGAAGGTTTTTATGGTCAAACGGTGAAAATTTTTTTTTTATGAAAAATTTTGGTCTCCCACCGTTCATGAATTTCTAGGACCAAAAATCGAAAAATTTGAAAACTTCACGATCGAAAGGGAAACGCATATGTGGTGTTCCTAGGTGTGTACGGTGTACGAAAAACGGGTTCACGATGAGATATCAGGCAAATAAGTGGACCTAAAGTGAGTTATACGGGTAAGACGAGGTGTCCAAAGACCGAAATAGGGGTACCAACTGAGAACGAAATGAAGGTCCCCGAAGTCGCCATACAAGTTATAGGAGGTGTCCAAAGTACGAAAAGAGTTCCATATTCGGCTGTTCCTACTATATGGTTCCCTGATTGCTGCTCCAAGGAGTAGTGAGGAAGTGTCCAAAGGTCTGTTGGGGGTATCGAGGTGATACCCTCGACGGACAATATGCACGAAAAGTGGTTCGATGATCTATCCTGTAGGTCGTACGGCAGCCATACCCGGCTGGAAGTACCGCGGTAATTCCGCAATAAAACGTTCGCCAGACGAACAAACAAATTGAATTAGCTCATCGTAGTGTACGGAAACGAAACGAAAATGTAAGGTGATTAGGGATCCGGGAGCAATCTCGCGATCCCATGGTTCGGTGTAAGAAATGATACGAAGTGTTCATAAGTCTCCTCTGGAGGCAGAACCATCGTAGCAAAGTTCGGGAACCCAAGGGTCACAAAAACTCGTAGGACGATATCCACGAATAATCGGGGACTTGTGGGGACTACCGTGCCCTGACAAGTCAACTACACCTTAACTGGTGATGGTCGTCCTACGGGGACCTGCGGGGAACAAAAGGGTCACTAAAAACTCGTAGGACAATATCTCCGAATAATCGGGGACTTGTGGGGACCACCGTGCCCTGACAAGTCAACTACACCTTAACTGGTGATGGTTGTCCTACGGGGACCTGCCGGGAACCCAAGGGTCACAAAAACTCGTAGGACGATATCCACGAATAATCGGGGACTTGTGGGGACTACCGTGCCCTGACAAGTCAACTACACCTTAACTGGTGATGGTCGTCCTACGGGGACCTGCGGGGAGCAAAAGGAGTCAGAAACAATCGTAGGACGATATCCACGAATAATCGGGGACTTGTGGGGACTACCGTGCCCTGACAAGTCAACTACACCTTAACTGGTGATGGTCGTCCTACGGGGACCTTCAGGGAGCCGCAGTAAGTCGCAGGTCGTATGCGAGCCTTGATTGGTCCTGTTGGGGGCGTGCGGGGTGTAATGCCTCGGTACGTCAAATGTTGGTGTACGATGTACATCGATAATCTGACATCCTCCTGAACAACCTTTGCTCGTGTGGTTATTGGCGCTGTGGAGTCGGTGTACTGCCGCAGGTCAATGAGAGTGGTCACAACAAAGATTGTGTCACCTGATGAACGTAGAAAGAGAGTCTGCGGGGACTGGTGCCCTGGTAGACAAAAAATATCGAACAAGCAATTGACGAAGACGAATTCTGGTTGATCCTACCAGTAATATACGCTTGTCTCAAAGGTTAAGCCATGCATGTCTAAGTACAAACATAAATGAATGTGAAACCGCATAAGGCTCAGTACAACAGCCATAATTCACAAGATCATCCACCCATCAGTTACTTGGATAACTGTGGAAAAGCCAGAGCTAATACATGCAACATGCCGGGACCGCTGTCCGCTTGCGGGCGGTGGAACTGGTGCACTTATTAGTAAAACCAATCGCCTCCGGGCGGCTTGAGTTGAAGTCTGGATAAGGATGCCGATCGTATGGTCGCTTGACCGACGACAGATCTTGCAAATGTCTGCCCTATCAACTATTGATGGTAGTGTAGAGGACTACCATGGTTGCGACGGGTAACGGGGAATCAGGGTTCGATTCCGGAGAGGGAGCCTGAGAAATGGCTACCACATCCAAGGAAGGCAGCAGGCGCGTAAATTACCCAATCCCGGCACGGGGAGGTAGTGACGAGAAATAACAATATGGACCTCTCTAACGATGGTCCATAATTGGAATGAATTGAGCATAAATCCTTCAATAAGGATCAAGTGGAGGGCAAGTCTGGTGCCAGCAGCCGCGGTAATTCCAGCTCCACTAGCGTATATTAAAGTTGTTGCGGTTAAAACGTTCGAAGTTGATTCCCCGTCCAGACACGCGACCGCCGCGGGCGCCCGGCACACGCCGGATACGTTCGTGCGCGAGCTCGCGGCTGCGACTCACAATGGTGTGCCTGGGCGTCAACCTCGTGATCGGTCGGGCACGTCCCGAGCCGGTGCGTGGTGCCCGGGCAGCTCCCATTTACCTTGAACAAATTAGAGTGCTTCAAGCAGGCTAGTACAAAAGCGTCCACACCCGCCCAGGGTTGGCGTTGGCCGAGAATAATCTTGCATGGAATAATGGAACATGACCTCGGTCTGAGTCTTTTGGTTGGTTTTGTATAGACCCAGAGGTAATGATTAACAGAAGTAGTTGGGGGCATTGGTATTACGGCGCGAGAGGTGAAATTCGTAGACCGTCGTAGGACCAACTGAAGCGAAAGCGTTTGCCATGGATGCTTTCATTAATCAAGAACGAAAGTTAGAGGATCGAAGGCGATTAGATACCGCCCTAGTTCTAACCGTAAACGATGCCAATCAGCAATTGGGAGACGCTACTACATTCGGTGCTCTCAGTAGCTTCCGGGAAACCAAAATCGGGTTCCGGGGGAAGTATGGTTGCAAAGTTGAAACTTAAAGGAATTGACGGAAGGGCACCACAAGAAGTGGAGCTTGCAGAGGCGTTTGACAGTTGACAGCGAACGGTGGTGTTTCCGTGAGCTGCGCAAAAAATTGTCGAAAAAAGGTGAAAAAAGTGTTTAAATTCTTTACAGAGTGCTTTAAAAGTGATAAAAAGGCGTTTGTTATCATTTGGAAGTGAATTTGGACCAAAAAACTGGAAAAAACAGTGAAAGTGTGGTATAAACAAAACCCCATACATTTGTATGGAGGGGTTTTTCACTGATTTGGCGGCTCTAAGCAACCGTTTTAGATGCGGTTTTCGCTGAAAACGCAAGACTGGGAGCCAATTTAGTGTTTTCGACGGAAAAACGGTGGATGCCGGTGGTCTGTACGCGGAAAAAACTGTAAAAAACATTCCGGCTATAGAAGAAGAAGAAGAAGAAGAAGAAACTGTTTCTTGAAGCGTGCAGAAAAAGTGTCCGGATCTAATCGGAAGTGGTTTAAATCGTTAGATCGTGTCGTGATTAGTGGGTACAAGTGAAAACAGACCGAAAATCGGTCCATTTGGGCCGGAAAAAAGTGTGGGAAAAATCCAGATTGTGACGTTTCCACGTGGCGTCTTGTTCCGGATCTCACTTTTTTCACCCAATACGCAACGGATCTGGACGCATGTGGTGTTAAAAGAAGCGGAAAAGTGCCAGCTAGTGAAATAGTGCAAAAAACCGGAAAGAAAACGGTTGAAAATAACCAAAAAAAGTGCATTTATAGTGGTGACAAAATTTGACATTGGACATGTCCCATGACCCATGGGACAAAAATAAATTCCCATGGGACAAAAAAATTCTGACATTAGTGAAAATTTTTTCAATTAAGAAAAAGTGTGTCATAAAATCGTGTAAACCAGTGGAGATTATTCAGAAAACTCTATAATAATTTTCGGGACATCTTGATAATTTTCCTGCCACCCATTTCCCCCCCGCACCCCGACCGAAAGGGAAAAAAATCCCTTAATAAGGGAAAATAAGGAATTGGGCGGGAAAATTCGAAAAGTGTACGGAAATTCTAAAAACCGGTGGAAAAGTGTTGAGAAAAATCATATGCAACTTTTGGTGGTTGAAACGAGGTGTCCCCGCTCCCCATACCCCCCCTCCCCCTTCGTCCGAGCGCCGACGAGCGCCTTAATAAGGGAAATAGTGAGCGGAAATTTTTAAATAAGTACGGAAAATTCCGGGGTGTGGTTTTTCCCGTATAACGTTGAGGAGGACAAATTTTTCAAAGGAGTTTCTGGGGCCCACCGCAAACCCCACTTCCCCCACCCTCGCCTGAATAATTGGCAACTTTCAAAAAGGGGATATTTAGGGGAAATTCAGTGCGAGTGCGTGTGAAAATTTGTGTGGTGTGTGTCCGAAGCCCTCCGCCCCCCCACCTGCAACGGGAAACCATCCCAAACCGTGGAGACTTGGGTGGTAGGACAGGCGACGAACCTGCTAAGTGTTAGCGAGCAGGAAATCTTCCCGGTTTTCGTCATCTGGCGGGAGATGACGTAAATAGCGGATAGTTTGCGCCCATCAACTCAAGATGGGATCAGACACCGACACGGGGAGTCGGAATCTGATGTTCCGGTTGTTCCGGAATCACTGAAGAAGGCGGTGGTGAAGAAACGGCGTATAGGTGAGCCACCTCTTCAGCCACGAGTGGTGTTGGAGCCGATTGAGGTTTCACCAAGAACAATGGCGGCTTTCCATGGCACGACGCCACAGGAACCAGTGGCAACCAGCGAGGAGAATAATTCGGGTTTGCCGGCCTCCGCCGTCCCGATGGTGGTGGTTCTCTCCTCCCGAGCCAACCTCTTTAGAGGAAGAGATGCGGGAGGAGAATGGCTCACGGAGGACCGCAGCCACTACACCACCGATTCCGTCACCACGCAGGGTGACCTCACCGGAAGCAACGGCTGCTACCGTTCGACCAGTGAATTCGAATGGGGCGCCGGAGGGATCGCACCAGCTCATCGGAGACTGTTGCAGAAGCTGGAAACGATGACCGAGAGGCTGACCCAAGTGACGGAGAGGCTGGAAGCAGCGACCAGGAGAATAAAGTTCTTAGGCGAGAGCTTGAACTCTATAGGATGGGGACACGGACGGTGTCGGAGATGTACTTCCGCGGTTGGTACGGGCTTGGGAAACCAAGCGGTATCCAGCTGGACCAGTAAGAAGACCGTTAAGCGGTCTCAAAAGCGCACGAGGGCACTGACCCGTGAGACAAGCGGTCCTGCCACCATCGGTTGCTGGAGTTGCAGGACCAATTGCGCGCGAAGCGGAAAAGGAAGGGCAGCAGCAGCAGAGACCGGGGCGTGAAGCAGTCCGCCCTCAGCGCAGCAGCTGTCTTATCGGGGACGTCCTGTCACCTGGGTGGCAACGGTTGGGCAGAGGCCTCCGAGGCAGCCTCAGCAA
>NW_023405072.1:120000-135000 GCF_013141755.1 Anopheles stephensi | reverse complement strand
CGGTCGGGTTGAGTCGTCCGATGCGCCATATGCGTTCAACGTGTCGATGTTCATGTGTCCTGCAGTTCACATTCTGACGCGCATTTAGCTGCGGTCTTCATCGATCCATGAGCCGAGTGATCCCCTGCCTAGGGTTTAACGTACACACCGAACTAGTTGATGAATGGAACCGAAGTCCATCCATCCATTATACACATACCAACACACAACTCTGGTTCCCTAGTACCACACTGCAGGCGCCCACGGCCCCGACGGTTGCGGAGCCGAGCACGCCAAAGTGCGACTGTCGATCACCCCGTTGTGACACGACAATCAGTCAGTGTATAAGGTACCCGGTACTACCAAAGTGTGCATCTTTACTGACCTTCGCCGAGGCAGTGGTATGTGTATCCCTTTGAAAGAGTTGCTTTCGCTCAACTCTACCAAGTGTGCTACACCATCTTGTGGTTGTAGCGTGCGCGTCAGCATATTGTGCCGACGATGCGTTTGGCAACCTCACTCTCGGACTTGTTTGATGGGTAATGATATGTCCATTATACACAAACCAACACACAACTCTGGTTCCCTAGTACCACACTGCAGGCGCCCACGGCCCCGACGGTTGCGGAGCCGAGCACGCCAAAGTGCGACTGTCGATCACCCCTTTGTGACACGACAATCAGTCAGTGTATAAGGTACCCGGTACTGCCAAAGTGTGCGTCTTTACTGACCTGCGCCGAGTCAGTGGTATGTGTATCCCTTTGAAAGAGTTGCTTTCGCTCAACTCTACCAAGTGTGCTACACCATCTTGTGGTTGTAGCGTGCGCGTCAGCATGTGATGCCGACGATGCGTTTGGCAACCTCACTCCCGGACTTGTTTGATCGGTAATGATCCTTCCGCAGGTTCACCTACGGAAACCTTGTTACGACTTTTACTTCCTCTAAATCATCAAGTTCGGTCAACTTCGGCCGTGCCAACTGCAGCTCACGAAGGAACCGCGGAAGGTATGCCTCCAGAGACCTCACTAAATAATCCATCGGTAGTAGCGACGGGCGGTGTGTACAAAGGGCAGGGACGTAATCAGCGCTAGCTAATGACTAGCACTTACTAGAAATTCCAGGTTCATGGGGACCGTTGCAGTCCCCAATCCCAACTAAATGAGCATTTGGGTGATTTCCCGTTCCTCTCGGAATGGGGGCGCCTATTGGCGAGAACACGCTGCTGCCCACATTGTAGCACGCGTGCAGCCCAGAACATCTAAGGGCATCACGGACCTGTTATCGCTCACTCTCACCTTGCTAAACACAAGTTGTCCCGCTAAGCAGGGCAAACTAGTGCGACGACCGCCCGCGAAGGCGCCGCCGCCCCGTAACGTCAGGTGCGCCCGGAGGCACACTGCTGACAGCGTTCTAGTTAGCTTGTTTGAGTCGCGTTCGTTATCGGAATTAACCAGACAAATCATTCCACGAACTAAGAACGGCCATGCACCACTACCCTTAAATTTGAGAAAGAGCTCTTAATCTGTCTTACCTCGATAAGTTCGGACCTGGTAAGTTTTCCCGTGTTGAGTCAAATTAAGCCGCAAGCTCCACTTCTTTTTTTTTTTTTTAAATTGCATTCGTTTATTCATTTAAATTTATAAATGTTTTGCCGCGTTACTTATTTATAAACAATAAACGATACAGAAACACGCATGAACAATTATAAAACGAATAAACCTCTCCATTGCCGGCGGCCTTCCCGACGGAGGCGTAGCCACCGGCTGCAATGGCGTCCCTGACTACATTTAGTAAGGGCACGCGCCCCGCCTAGCTATTCGTAAACGCAACATTAAAAATGAAGGACTTACGTTTACACACCTAACATTAACGAAGCGGGCGTGCCCGCGGTTCGTCGAGTCTCCATTTTTCCTAATACTAACGATGAGTATGTACGCACACACACATGCACACACATAATCACGCTAACACTTTGACGCTTACGGTGGGACAGAACAAACATCCGCACAAAACGTAAACGAACAAGACGGACCTAACTCTCACCGTGCACGCGCACGCTCTCTCTCCCACTGCTGGTCGGGTACGAACATCCGCACAAAGCGGACGACGCAAAATGCCGAACGTACCCGAACCGAGCGCACGCGCGCTCTCTCTCGCCCGACTGTGCTAGAACGAACGACCGCACAAAGCGGAGACGGCAAAATGCCGGTCTCGCCCGGTCGTGTTTTCGCACGCTCGCTGACTGGCCGATCGTTTCGGCCGTAACCGCTCCCACTCAACGCGTAGACGTGTTGGTGGTCGCGATGGCGGCTTCTACGTCGGCCGACATTAAGCCGCGATGGCGATCCTGTCGCTCGTGGCGGCGTTGGCGTTCTCGCGCGCGCCTGTTGGCCCGTCGTCGGGCTAGCTCCTCCTCCGTCGGCGGTGCTCTACTTCGGCGAGTTCGGCCCGAACGCAATGGCGGCAATGTACCCGCGCGTAATTGGGCACGGTATTCCCGCTGCCGTTGGTTCCGCCTTAGCCGACGACGAAGTAACACTTCGGCCGATGGCGGAACCCGTTCGGGCCGAACTGGGCGTTGACTCTCCTGCTGCTGATTGGACGGGTGCTGTTGTTGGTCCATGTCCATCTCCCCGATGGCGGATGTCTGCCGTTGCCGGCGTCTTCGCCGTTGGCCAGCGTTTCTGGCTTCACGGCGGACCTGTTGCCGAACGCGTTCCGCCAGCTCATTGGCGGAAACGATCCCGCCAGCGATGGCCGCGTTTTCGGCAACCTGCTGCTCCAGCCACCTTTGTTGTAGGAAGCTGCAGATCCGCCGTGCTGCCGTGGCCGTTCGCTGCCAAGCCTCCGGGCTCGACAGCAGAAAACGCTCCAGCTCATCGGGGGAAATGACGACGCCGTCCGCGTCCGTCAGGAACTGCACTCTTATGTCGGCGAACCTCGGACAGTGGAACACCACGTGCTCTGCCGACTCCACGGTGTTGTCGGCGCAGAATGGGCAGGTCGGGGCAGAGGTGAAACCCATAGCATGTAGGTACTCCCGGAAGAAGCCATGTCCGGAGAGTACCTGGCTAAGGAAGAAATCAACCTCGCCGTGCTTCCTACCTACCCAGCCGGCAATATCCGGCAGCACGCGGTGAGCCCATCGTAGGAACCTGCTCGCGGTCGGATGAGCGGCATCCTGGTCCCACGATGTCTGCCACTGTCTTATGGTTGCCGAGTGCTCCAGCCGCTTGATGACCTCCTTGTCTATCAGCACCCGCCTCTGCAACGCCCGTTGATGCCTGGTATAGCACCGCGCGATCTCGTCCACCTGCAGGTGTAGCGGGACCAGTCCAGCCAGCACTACCGCCGTGTCGTAGCCGACGGTACGGAAGGTCCTGGCGACACCTTTCGCCAAAGGTCGCTGCAGCTGCTCCAGTTTCCGCCTGCACCACTGGAACTTCACCGCCTCCGCCCAGATGGGTGCCGCGTATCGCACAACCGAGTCCGCCACTGCTGCCAGCAGCCGACGTTTAGCCATCCTCGGTCCGGCGTGGTTGGACATCACGCCGGTGGCCAGCTTCACCACACGGAGTGCCTTTGCGGTGGCCTTCTCGACGTGTGGCTTCCACGAGAGGTGGTCGTGAAGCATGACCCCGAGGTAGCGTATCGCCGGCTTCGAGCGGACCTCGACGCCGTTGATCACTACGGGCACCGCTGGATGGCCCCGACGCAGACTGGAGATGAGGACGATCTCCGTCTTTTCCGGGGCCAGCTGCAACCGATGTTGCTCCATCCAGGCGGAAATCGCTGCCACAGCTTCCTCTGCTACACCTGCCGCCTCCTCCGGTGTACACCCCTTGGCGAGTACTGCCAGGTCGTCCGCAAAGCCGATGACGGATGCACCTTCCGGCAGCTGCACTCCGAACACGCCGTCGTACAGGATATTCCACAGGGTGGGGCCCAGAATGGACCCCTGCGGAACACCTGCCGTTACTCGGCGTGTTACCGGACCGGAGCTGGTATCATACGTCAGCTCACGGTCGGAGAAGTACTCCTGCAGGATGCTGCGCAGTCCTGAGGGCACTCCTTTGGTCTGCAGCGCCAGTGCTATGGCCTGCCAGTCTGCGGAATTGAAGGCGTTACGGACGTCCAGAGCAACGACAAGCAGGCAGCGCTTGTCGCGTCTATTCGTTCGCCCGAAACTCATCGCAGATCTGGCAGCCTCCATCACCAGCCCAACCGCCTGAAGTGTCGACCGACCACGCCGAAAGCCGAACTGGTATTCGGAGAGGAGCGGCTCCGTCGGCATCTCGATGTGGTCGTTCAGGCGGTTCAGCAGTACTCGCTCGTACACCTTGCCGGGCGTGTCCAGCAACATCACCGGTCTCACCGATGACGGCTCGCCCGGGGGTTTTCCCGGTTTGGGAAGCAGCACCAGCTTCGCCTTCCTCCATTGCCGCGGGAAGCGGCCAGCATCCATCTGCTCCTGGAGGAGCCTCGCGAACGTCGTCGGATGCGCCCGGATGGCAGCCGAAAGGGCAGCGTTCGGCAGTCCATCCAGACCGGGCGCCTTCCGAGGGTTCAGGCCAGCTGCGATGTCGAGCAACTCCTGCTCCGTCACTGGCCTGATGTCGACGCCGTCCGATTCGATGGTAGGCCAGGCAACAGGGGGGTGGTTCGGGCACAGCGCGTCCACAATGCGCTGCAGAACGGCCGGATCGCGTTCTTGTGCGACGCGGCTCCCTCCGAGCCGTCGCAGGAGCTCCCCCTGCCACCTACCCGTCTCATCATCCTCCAGGTGTTGCAGAAACTCATTGTAACGGTCCCGCTTGCTAGCCCGGATCTCAGCTGTCAGCAGCTGGCGGGCCTCCTGGTGCCGTGCAGAAGCTGTTCTGCGGGCTGCCGTGTCGCTAGTCGGTACCCTGCTGTACCGTTCCCAAGCCAGGCGGCAGTTCTCCCGTAGCCGGCCGATTTCTGGTGTCCACCAGTACGCCGGACGTCCTGTGTGGCCGACTGACGGGGAAACCTCCGCCATGATCTCGCTGCACGCCCGGCTCAGGGTTCGGGTCAGGCCCTCAGGGTCCGTGGCCTCCTCCACGAAGTTGGCTGCCCGCAACGCGATGTCGAACAGCTCCCGGCTAAACTCCTTTGCCCGCCAGCGTCTGCCCGCTGCTCTCACTGCTGGTGCTGCTTCTGCTCCCGTAGAGTTGCGGCTCGTTGCCGCCGGCCTTTCCCCCACCTCGAAGCGGATGTACCGGTGGTCGCTGAATGAGTAAGTTCCCAGCATCCTCCATTGCCTGTCGGGGTCCCCGACGAGGTCCTGCCTGCTGATGGAAGTACTGGCGAAGGCGACGTCCACAATGCTCGGGCGAGCGACGCCGTTCCCGAGGAAGGTGGCTTCCCTCCCCAGGTTCAGGACGTCGAGCCCGAGACCCTCCGCCAGCTGTAGCAGTTCCTCGCCCTTCGCGTTGGTCCTGCTGCTGCCCCAGGCGCTATGCCAGGCGTTGAAGTCGCCGGCAAGCAACACTCGGGGGCGTCCTGAGGCGAGCACCTCAATGCGTTGCAGCATCTCGACAAACTGGGGAACCCCGATGCTTGGCGACGCGTAACACGCTATGATCGTGACGCCTGCCACGTCCGCCGCCACGATGCCGGGAAAACTCGAGCTCCAGATCCGCTGAACCGGGTGGGAGTATCCGCTCGCGACAATGGCCACCAGCCTGTCGCGGTCCACCACCCAGTTTGCGTTCCCGTCCGGAACCGAACTCAGCTCGCACACCACCATAACGTCCACCCGCTCCGTCCGCATTGTGTGGAGAGCCAGGTCCTGCGCACTCCGACTCCTGTTGGTGTTAACCTGCAGGACCTGGAGGTGGCTCCCCACAGACATGCTTAGCGGCGGGGGGGAAGGTTAGCTCCCCTGCAGCCGTGCGCTGCAATTCGATGTGGTCCTCCACACCGAATGCAGCTAACCGCACTGCTGCAGCTGGCCGCCCGATGGCCAGGAGCTCCGCATCTGATGCAGCAGTTGCTGCGATCGGGCCCGACGCAGTCCGCTGCCATGTGGCCCCTTTCCAGGCACCGGAAGCAACGGCGCTTTGCCGCCTCCAGCCTGGGGGCCTCCTCCAGCCGACACGAGGAGTAGTCTATAATAAGGCGATCTTTTTGGAGCAGGGCTTCCGCTTCCACTCGCGGTAGCCGCACGCGGGCCCGCTTTGTGGCATCTGCCCGCTCCCAGATGCGAAGCGAGGCCACCGCTGGCTCCTTGGCGAGTGCCGCCTTCAACGCCTCCCTGATCGTCTCCTCCTCCGTGAGGTTGTCGACGTTTTTCAGAACAACCTCCGCCATCTCCGTCAGGACCCTGGCGGATCCCAGCTCTCCCAGCGTGGACTGAATGCGGCTGCACAGCGCCGCCGAGTCCATGTCCCGTGCCAGCTCCATCCGAAGGTTCCCCTTCGGTGTCCGCTTGCCGATACGGATGCAGTGCTGGACATCCTCCAGGGCCGGGCTCGTCCGGATGGGTCGGTACATCTCGGCGAAGGAGACCCCCGGTGCTGGAACCACCAGAATGGCGTCTGGTCGTCGCCTTTTCGTCCGCCGGTTTGCCTGTGCGGGGCGTTGGCTCTTGGTTGCTGGTTGCGGCCGCTGCCGCTGCTGAGGTGCAGCTGAAGGCTGGGCCTTTTGCCGCTTCCCCACAACCTGCCAACCACCTACCAGGGCGTCACGGTAGGATTGCTGCTGCTGCCGCCTGGTTTCCGATGCCGGAAAGTCGTACGGCTGTTGCAGGGGCTGGGACCGCTGCCCGTGCCCGCTCCTCGCCCTCATCTGCTTCTCTTCCTCCTGGATCTCACGGCGCAGCTGCTCCTGCAGTTCCAGCATGCGATGCTGGGCAGGACCCTGCGACTGGCGTGCCTCGGCTCTCTCCCTCTGCTGAGAGCGCCTGAGTGTCCTTTTGCTGGGCTGCAACTTGGAAGAGGCTTGGTTTCCCAAGCGCACGCCAGTCGCTGAATTCTCCAGCTGCACAACGGTTCGCACCCCCGTGCGATATATATCGAGCTCCGCACGGAGCCTCGAATTCTCCTCCTGGCTCTTTCGGTAAAGAGCGGTAAGCTCCTCGAGCTTCTCCAACACCCGCTCGTACTGCCGCGCATGTCTGTCCGACACTTCTGCCGTCGGGAAGCTGGTCGGCTCCGATGCGGCTGGTGCCAGCATCTCAGGAGACATAGACCTCCTCGGCGACGGCGTCGGGGCGGGGGCGGTACGCTTCCGCGCTCCCTCGTCCGGCTCTTCCAACGGTGTTCTCGGGGCTGGCTTGGGTGCCCCCTGAGAGCTCCGTAGTGACGACATCGTCCCTGGCGACAATTCCAGGGGTGTCACCACTACGCGCGGAGAAAGTCTCCTTTTCTTTGTCTTGATGATTTCGGGGACCACCTCCACCGAATCATCGCTCTCTACTCCCGACATTATGCTGCTGCACGGTTCGTCGCTTTGTCCAGCGTTAAAGTCACTGGACACGTGCGCCTGGCCGGTATGCAGCCCGCATTTGATTATAGCACGCTTGTTTGTGCGGAGCTTTTGGTTTGTGTCTCCGGAGAAACTTCCGCTAGTGCCCCATAGAGGGCGCTGGTGGCACTAGGGGGGAATTCTCCCAGGACAACAACCGGGATGACCGATGGTGTGCCCACTGTCCAGACGTCAAACCACGGCACGTCACCCTACGCACGCACTCACCGACACAGCCAAGCCCTTACGTGCTAAGTTCACGTGCCCTTAGCACGTGGTATCTGCTTGCTGGTCAACGCACTTTTCCGCACTGTTTTTCACTGAATGTTTCTTCCCTCGTTAGGGGGTAATGTTTTATCACTGTTCCGCTCCTGTCCGTAACAAAATACGCTGCACAGCGGCTGCGGGCTCCCCTTCAACCGCACCGAAAGGGAGCGCTACGCTCGCACGCACTAACGGAACCACACACGCACCCTTCGTGGCCACACGCACCGGTGCACGACGCAATGTTTGTGTGCCAAAATCGACGTTTTTCCACTGTTTTTCACCAAAACTTCACGGTGTTTGCGCAAAATATGTGTTCGTACACCACTCTAACAAATTTGCACCACCACTTTGTAAGTTTTTTAAACGAAAAACACTATATCATAAGGAGCTCACGGAAAGCGTCCGCTTGCTTCCTTTGACAGCTCGCCTCTGCAAGCTCCACTTCTTGTGGTGCCCTTCCGTCAATTCCTTTAAGTTTCAACTTTGCAACCATACTTCCCCCGGAACCCGATTTTGGTTTCCCGGAAGCTACTGAGAGCACCGAATGTAGTAGCGTCTCCCAATTGCTGATTGGCATCGTTTACGGTTAGAACTAGGGCGGTATCTAATCGCCTTCGATCCTCTAACTTTCGTTCTTGATTAATGAAAGCATCCATGGCAAACGCTTTCGCTTCAGTTGGTCCTACGACGGTCTACGAATTTCACCTCTCGCGCCGTAATACCAATGCCCCCAACTACTTCTGTTAATCATTACCTCTGGGTCTATACAAAACCAACCAAAAGACTCAGACCGAGGTCATGTTCCATTATTCCATGCAAGATTATTCTCGGCCAACGCCAACCCTGGGCGGGTGTGGACGCTTTTGTACTAGCCTGCTTGAAGCACTCTAATTTGTTCAAGGTAAATGGGAGCTGCCCGGGCACCACGCACCGGCTCGGGACGTGCCCGACCGATCACGAGGTTGACGCCCAGGCACACCATTGTGAGTCGCAGCCGCGAGCTCGCGCACGAACGTATCCGGCGTGTGCCGGGCGCCCGCGGCGGTCGCGTGTCTGGACGGGGAATCAACTTCGAACGTTTTAACCGCAACAACTTTAATATACGCTAGTGGAGCTGGAATTACCGCGGCTGCTGGCACCAGACTTGCCCTCCACTTGATCCTTATTGAAGGATTTATGCTCAATTCATTCCAATTATGGACCATCGTTAGAGAGGTCCATATTGTTATTTCTCGTCACTACCTCCCCGTGCCGGGATTGGGTAATTTACGCGCCTGCTGCCTTCCTTGGATGTGGTAGCCATTTCTCAGGCTCCCTCTCCGGAATCGAACCCTGATTCCCCGTTACCCGTCGCAACCATGGTAGTCCTCTACACTACCATCAATAGTTGATAGGGCAGACATTTGCAAGATCTGTCGTCGGTCAAGCGACCATACGATCGGCATCCTTATCCAGACTTCAACTCAAGCCGCCCGGAGGCGATTGGTTTTACTAATAAGTGCACCAGTTCCACCGCCCGCAAGCGGACAGCGGTCCCGGCATGTTGCATGTATTAGCTCTGGCTTTTCCACAGTTATCCAAGTAACTGATGGGTGGATGATCTTGTGAATTATGGCTGTTGTACTGAGCCTTATGCGGTTTCACATTCATTTATGTTTGTACTTAGACATGCATGGCTTAACCTTTGAGACAAGCGTATATTACTGGTAGGATCAACCAGAATTCGTCTTCGTCAATTGCTTGTTCGATATTTTTTGTCTACCAGGGCACCAGTCCCCGCAGACTCTCTTTCTACGTTCATCAGGTGACACAATCTTTGTTGTGACCACTCTCATTGACCTGCGGCAGTACACCGACTCCACAGCGCCAATAACCACACGAGCAAAGGTTGTTCAGGAGGATGTCAGATTATCGATGTACATCGTACACCAACATTTGACGTACCGAGGCATTACACCCCGCACGCCCCCAACAGGACCAATCAAGGCTCGCATACGACCTGCGACTTACTGCGGCTCCCTGAAGGTCCCCGTAGGACGACCATCACCAGTTAAGGTGTAGTTGACTTGTCAGGGCACGGTAGTCCCCACAAGTCCCCGATTATTCGTGGATATCGTCCTACGATTGTTTCTGACTCCTTTTGCTCCCCGCAGGTCCCCGTAGGACGACCATCACCAGTTAAGGTGTAGTTGACTTGTCAGGGCACGGTAGTCCCCACAAGTCCCCGATTATTCGTGGATATCGTCCTACGAGTTTTTGTGACCCTTGGGTTCCCGGCAGGTCCCCGTAGGACAACCATCACCAGTTAAGGTGTAGTTGACTTGTCAGGGCACGGTGGTCCCCACAAGTCCCCGATTATTCGGAGATATTGTCCTACGAGTTTTAGTGACCCTTTTGTTCCCCGCAGGTCCCCGTAGGACGACCATCACCAGTTAAGGTGTAGTTGACTTGTCAGGGCACGGTAGTCCCCACAAGTCCCCGATTATTCGTGGATATCGTCCTACGAGTTTTTGTGACCCTTGGGTTCCCGAACTTTGCTACGATGGTTCTGCCTCCAGAGGAGACTTATGAACACTTCGTATCATTTCTTACACCGAACCATGGGATCGCGAGATTGCTCCCGGATCCCTAATCACCTTACATTTTCGTTTCGTTTCCGTACACTACGATGAGCTAATTCAATTTGTTTGTTCGTCTGGCGAACGTTTTATTGCGGAATTACCGCGGTACTTCCAGCCGGGTATGGCTGCCGTACGACCTACAGGATAGATCATCGAACCACTTTTCGTGCATATTGTCCGTCGAGGGTATCACCTCGATACCCCCAACAGACCTTTGGACACTTCCTCACTACTCCTTGGAGCAGCAATCAGGGAACCATATAGTAGGAACAGCCGAATATGGAACTCTTTTCGTACTTTGGACACCTCCTATAACTTGTATGGCGACTTCGGGGACCTTCATTTCGTTCTCAGTTGGTACCCCTATTTCGGTCTTTGGACACCTCGTCTTACCCGTATAACTCACTTTAGGTCCACTTATTTGCCTGATATCTCATCGTGAACCCGTTTTTCGTACACCGTACACACCTAGGAACACCACATATGCGTTTCCCTTTCGATCGTGAAGTTTTCAAATTTTTCGATTTTTGGTCCTAGAAATTCATGAACGGTGGGAGACCAAAATTTTTCATAAAAAAAAAATTTTCACCGTTTGACCATAAAAACCTTCTTTTCGTACATACCCCATCATTTCTTCACGTTTTAGGCCATTTCTGAAATTTTCGCTTCGATAGTGTGTCCCCTATAATACAAAATGAACATTTTGCATCTCCCACAAGTGGCCATTTTTTTCCGCCACTGAAGAACACGACCTCGGGAACTCGGACCTAGGACGTGGCCATGTAAGTCATAGGCCACCCCAACTTTTGCAAAATACTGTTTCTTTTCACTTTTCATGATCTAAGGCGCGTTCCGACGGCGTTTTGAACAAATTTATGAGAAAAAAAATTTTGACCCTCGGACCAAAATTTTTTCGTTCGGGGCCCCATGGCCTATGGCCAGTATGGGAACTCGGGATGCCGATATGACAAAATTTGTCAAAAAATCACTAAAAAGTCGCTATGGCCCATTATTTAGAGCTTGTTGAGACCTTTCTAAAACACCTTGGTTGACCCCTGTCCGATAAGTAGTTTTCGAGATATTCGAGAAAATGTGATTTTTTGGGACTTAGAAAATTTTTGACCCGTACCCTAAGAAAAAGTGATTTTTTCATAGGACAATTTTTTCTTCGCAAATACTGTTTGGTTTCACTTTTCATTATTAGAAACGCGTTCCGAAGCCATTTTCATCAAAATCTCGTGAAAAAAAAATTTCACCCCCGGACCAAAAGTTGGCCGTTCGGTGCCCTATGGCCTATGGCCAGTATGGGAACCAAGGATGCCGATATGCGAAAAAGTGTCAAAAAATCACTTGAAAGTCGCTATGGCTCATTAATTAGAGCTTGTAGAGACCTTTCTAAAACACCTTGGTTGACCCCTGTCCGATAAGTAGTTTTCGAGATATTCGAGAAAATGTGATTTTTTGGGACTTAGAAAATTTTTGACCCGTACCCTAAGAAAAAGTGATTTTTTCATAGGACAATTTTTTCTTCGCAAATACTGTTTGGTTTCACTTTTCATTATTAGAAACGCGTTCCGAAGCCATTTTCATCAAAATCTCGTGAAAAAAAAATTTCACCCCCGGACCAAAAGTTGGCCGTTCGGTGCCCTATGGCCTATGGCCAGTATGGGAACCAAGGATGCCGATATGCGAAAAAGTGTCAAAAAATCACTTGAAAGTCGCTATGGCTCATTAAATAGAGCTTGTAAAGACCTTTCTAAAACACCTTGGTTGACCCCTGTCCGATACGTAGTTTTCGAGATATTCGAGAACATGTGATTTTTTGGGACTTAGAAAATTTTTGACCCGTACCCTAAGAAAAAGTGATTTTTTCATAGGACAATTTTTTCTTCGCAAATACTGTTTGGTTTCACTTTTCATTATTAGAAACGCGTTCCGAAGCCATTTTCATCAAAATCTCGTGAAAAAAAAATTTCACCCCCGGACCAAAAGTTGGCCGTTCGGTGCCCTATGGCCTATGGCCAGTATGGGAACCAAGGATGCCGATATGCGAAAAAGTGTCAAAAAATCACTTGAAAGTCGCTATGGCTCATTAAATAGAGCTTGTAAAGACCTTTCTAAAACACCTTGGTTGACCCCTGTCCGATAAGTAGTTTTCGCGATATTCGAGAATATGTGATTTTTTGGGACTTAGAAAATTTTCGACCATGACATATATGAAAAGTGAATTTTTCATAGGACCAAAAAGTTTGTCCAAATAGGGTTTTGGTTCACTTTTTATGGTCAGATAAGTGATCCGATGCTATTTTCATTCTCCATACTTGTCCCCGTGCCGTATATGGGAGGACCCGGGGGAAACATGTCTTCGTAAGTCGTGATGTTCAGTGACGGATTCTGGGACTATAGAAAAAAAATGTGCTCTCAGGCACATTTATATGTTCCATACAGCACAATGATTTTCATTCTTCCATACTTGTCCCCGTGCCGTAATATGGGAGGGACCGGGGGGAACATGTCCTCGTAAGTCGTGATGTTTCAGTGACGGATTTCTGGGACTTAGAAAAAAAATGTGCTCTCAGGCACATTATATGTTCATACACACATGATTTTCATTCTTCATACTTGTCCCCGTGCCGTAATGGGAGGACCGGGGGAACATGTCTTCGTAAGTCGTGAATGTTCAGTGACGGATTTCTGGGACTTAGAAAAAAAATGTGCTCTCAGGCACATTATATGTTCCATACACACATGATTTTCATTCTTCATACTTGTCCCCGTGCCGTAATATGGGAGGACCGGGGAAGATGTGTTTGTAAGTCGTGATGTTCAGTGACGGATTTCCTGGGACTTAGAAAAATAAATGTACCCTTAGGCACATTATTTGTATCAAATAATTGTATCCCCAGCCTTCATGGGGAACTTTTCCGTATTCCCGGACTTGTACATTTTTCGGGTTCCACCTCCCGACAATGTATCTCTACTGTGCATTACGTACCTGATAACGCACGGCACCCATTGGGTGACTCCACTTAACCATCTTTCGATAATGCCCGTGTTGCAGATATAATCCCAACACCTACCAGGCTTTATATGTACATCGAACGTTACATACGATGCACCCCGTATTCCCGGACTTGTACATTTTTCGGGTTCCACCTCCCGACAATGTATCTCTACTGTGCATTACGTACCTGATAACGCACGGCACCCATTGGGTGACTCCACTTAACCATCTTTCGATAATGCCCGTGTTGCAGATATAATCCCAACACCTACCAGGCTTTATATGTACATCGAACGTTACATACGATGCACCCCGTATTCCCGGACTTGTACATTTTTCGGGTTCCACCTCCCGACAATGTATCTCTACTGTGCATTACGTACCTTATAACGCACGGCACCCATTGGGTGACTCCACTTAACCATCTTTCGATAATGCCCGTGTTGCAGATATAATCCCAACACCTACCAGGCTTTATATGTACATCGAACGTTACATACGATGCACCCCGTATTCCCGGACTTGTACATTTTTCGGGTTCCACCTCCCGACAATGTATCTCTACTGTGCATTACGTACCTTATAACGCACGGCACCCATTGGGTGACTCCACTTAACCATCTTTCGATAATGCCCGTGTTGCAGATATAATCCCAACACCTACCAGGCTTTATATGTACATCGAACGTTACATACGATGCACCCCGTATTCCCGGACTTGTACATTTTTCGGGTTCCACCTCCCGACAATGTATCTCTACTGTGCATTACGTACCTGATAACGCACGGCACCCATTGGGTGACTCCACTTAACCATCTTTCGATAATGCCCGTGTTGCAGATATAATCCCAACACCTACCAGGCTTTATATGTACATCGAACGTTACATACGATGCACCCCGTATTCCCGGACTTGTACATTTTTCGGGTTCCACCTCCCGACAATGTATCTCTACTGTGCATTACGTACCTGATAACGCACGGCACCCATTGGGTGACTCCACTTAACCATCTTTCGATAATGCCCGTGTTGCAGATATAATCCCAACACCTACCAGGCTTTATATGTACATCGAACGTTACATACGATGCACCCCGTATTCCCGGACTTGTACATTTTTCGGGTTCCACCTCCCGACAATGTATCTCTACTGTGCATTACGTACCTGATAACGCACGGCACCCATTGGGTGACTCCACTTAACCATCTTTCGATAATGCCCGTGTTGCAGATATAATCCCAACACCTACCAGGCTTTATATGTACATCGAACGTTACATACGATGCACCCCGTATTCCCGGACTTGTACATTTTTCGGGTTCCACCTCCCGACAATGTATCTCTACTGTGCATTACGTACCTGATAACGCACGGCACCCATTGGGTGACTCCACTTAACCATCTTTCGATAATGCCCGTGTTGCAGATATAATCCCAACACCTACCAGGCTTTATATGTACATCGAACGTTACATACGATGCACCCCGTATTCCCGGACTTGTACATTTTTCGGGTTCCACCTCCCGACAATGTATCTCTACTGTGCATTACGTACCTTATAACGCACGGCACCCATTGGGTGACTCCACTTAACCATCTTTCGATAATGCCCGTGTTGCAGATATAATCCCAACACC
>NW_023405072.1:100000-112500 GCF_013141755.1 Anopheles stephensi | reverse complement strand
TTAGCTGCGGTCTTCATCGATCCATGAGCCGAGTGATCCCCTGCCTAGGGTTTAACGTACACACCGAACTAGTTGATGAATGGAACCGAAGTCCATCCATCCATTATACACATACCAACACACAACTCTGGTTCCCTAGTACCACACTGCAGGCGCCCACGGCCCCGACGGATGCGGAGCCGAGCACGCCAAAGTGCGACTGTCGATCACCCCGTTGTGACACGACAATCAGTCAGTGTATAAGGTACCCGGTACTACCAAAGTGTGCGTCTTTACTGACCTGCGCCGAGGCAGTGGTATGTGTATCCCTTTGAAAGAGTTGCTTTCGCTCAACTCTACCAAGTGTGCTACACCATCTTGTGGTTGTAGCGTGCGCGTCAGCATGTGATGCCGACGATGCGTTTGGCAACCTCACTCCCGGACTTGTTTGATCGGTAATGATCCTTCCGCAGGTTCACCTACGGAAACCTTGTTACGACTTTTACTTCCTCTAAATCATCAAGTTCGGTCAACTTCGGCCGTGCCAACTGCAGCTCACGAAGGAACCGCGGAAGGTATGCCTCCAGAGACCTCACTAAATAATCCATCGGTAGTAGCGACGGGCGGTGTGTACAAAGGGCAGGGACGTAATCAGCGCTAGCTAATGACTAGCACTTACTAGAAATTCCAGGTTCATGGGGACCGTTGCAGTCCCCAATCCCAACTAAATGAGCATTTGGGTGATTTCCCGTTCCTCTCGGAATGGGGGCGCCTATTGGCGAGAACACGCTGCTGCCCACATTGTAGCACGCGTGCAGCCCAGAACATCTAAGGGCATCACGGACCTGTTATCGCTCACTCTCACCTTGCTAAACACAAGTTGTCCCGCTAAGCAGGGCAAACTAGTGCGACGACCGCCCGCGAAGGCGCCGCCGCCCCGTAACGTCAGGTGCGCCCGGAGGCACACTGCTGACAGCGTTCTAGTTAGCTTGTTTGAGTCGCGTTCGTTATCGGAATTAACCAGACAAATCATTCCACGAACTAAGAACGGCCATGCACCACTACCCTTAAATTTGAGAAAGAGCTCTTAATCTGTCTTACCTCGATAAGTTCGGACCTGGTAAGTTTTCCCGTGTTGAGTCAAATTAAGCCGCAAGCTCCACTTCTTTTTTTTTTTTTAAATACAGTGTGTTTAGTTTTATTAATGGTAAACAAAGAAACATTAACATTAATAAACGCAAACACCGCACCAATACCGACAGCATTCCCTGCACGGGTGTGGCTGCCGGTGTTTTTGCACGTTGAGACCTACTATAATGTTAGGAGCCCGTGCTCCTCCTGATCAAACATGACTGTACAAACAAAAACATTTATTACTCATCACGACATATAAACACCTAACGCGCCTTTGCTACCAAGCCAATACTAAAAGAGACGCTTCACCAAGACAGTAAGTAAATACTAAAGCACACGCCTGCTCGAGTACGCTCTCGCTCTCGTCCACCAACGCAAGCGACCAAAGGCGTATGCTCCATCAAGCTAGCGTGTGGCTGTCTCGGCCTCCGTTATGGCGGCTTCTTCGTCGGCCGACAGCACTTCGCGATGGCGGTCGGCAACCGCATTGCGGGCATGACGTCTTTGACGTTCTCGTTCGCGCCGGTTTGCACGTCGGCGTTCAAGCTCCTCCTCCGCTGGCGGCTGCCTTCTCCGACGCAGTTGGCCCGAACGCACTGGCCGGATTGTACCGGCCCGCAATTGCCGCCGATACTCCTGCTGACGCTGGTTCCGCCTTAACCGTCGGCGAAGAATTTCTTCAGCTGATGGCGGAGCCAAGTTGCGAGCGGGTCTAGCCGGGCGTTGATTGTTGGCTGCTGCTGGTTGGTTGTTGTCTCCTCCATCGTCATCATCCATCAGCTGGCGCCTCTCCCGCTGCTCCCGACGACGTCTCCGCTGGTAAGCGTTGCGGCTGGCTCGACGGTCAGCTCGCCGTCTCACTTCCGCGTGTCGCAGTGCTTCCGTGTTAGCACCGGAAATGGCAGCATTCTCGGCCGATTGGTCATCCAGCCATCGCTGCTGTAGGAAGGTGCAAACTCGTTTTGCAGCCTGTTCCGCCTGCTGCCAGTTAGCTGGGCTTGCCAGCATCCAGCCTGCCAGCTCCTCCGGTGTTACTACTACGCCGTCGTCTTTCGTCAGGAGCTGCACCCTTATGTCCGCGAACCTCGGGCAGTGGAACATCACGTGTTCTGCTGACTCGATCACGGCTGAGTCGGTGCAGAACGGGCAAGTCGGGGCTGAGATGAACCCCATGACGTGCAGAAACTCCCGGAAGAAACCGTGTCCGGAGAGTATCTGACTCAGGTGGAATCCGATCTCTCCATGCTTCCGACCTACCCAACCGCTGATGTCTGGCAATACGCGATGTGCCCAGCGCTTGAACCTACTCGCGGTCGGATGACCGCACTCCTGATTCCAATCGCTCTGCCACTTCGCCATGGTTGCTGACCTTTCCAGCCTCTGTATGACGTCGCGGTCGATCAGCACCCCTTGCTGTAGTGCCTGTTGATGCCGCCTGTGACGCCGGGCAGCTTCCTCCACTTGCAAGCGCAGTGGTATCAGCCCAGCCAACACTACCGCTGTTCCGTAGCTGACTGTGCGAAAGGTACGCGCAACCCCCCTCGCAAGAGGCCGTTGTAGCTGCTCCAATCTCCTTCTGCACCACTGCAGCTCCACCGCTTCCGCCCAGATAGGTGCCGCGTACTTCACCACCGAGTCCGCAACTGCTGCTAGCAAGCGACGCTTCGCTACCCTCGGTCCAGCGTGGTTAGGCATCACGCTGGTGGCCAACTTCACCACACGGAGAGCCTTCGCGGTTGCCTTCTCGACGTGTGGTTTCCACGAGAGGTGGTCGTGAAGTATGACCCCGAGGTAGCGTATTGCTTGCTTTGAGCGGACTTCCACTCCGTCGATCCTTACGGGCACCTGTGGGTGGCCCCGACGCAAACTCGAGATGAGCACCACCTCGGTTTTTTCCGGGGCCAGCTGTAAACGGTGTTGCTGCATCCACGCAGAGATCATTGCTACGGCCTGCTCGGCCACTCCCGCTGCCTCCTCTGGTGTGCATCCCCTTGCCAGTACTGCCAGATCATCAGCGAAGCCGATGACCGATGCTCCGTCGGGCAGCTGCAGGCGTAACACTCCATCGTACAGGATGTTCCATAGCGTGGGGCCCAAGATGGACCCCTGCGGAACTCCTGCCGTTACCTGTCGTGTTACCGGACCGGTGTTCGTGTCGTACGTCAACACGCGGTCAGAGAAGTACTCCTGCAAGATGCTGCGCAATCTTGAGGGCACTCCTTTTTCCTGCAGCGCCTGTGAGATCGCCAGCCAGTCCGCGGAGTTGAATGCATTCCGGACGTCTAGCGCTACAACCAACAGACAGCGCTTGTCTCGCTGGTTTGTCCGTCCAAAGCTCATCGCGGATCTGGCAGCATCAATCACCAACTCCACCGCCTGAAGTGTGGATCGCCCGCATCGGAACCCGAACTGTTGCTCAGAAAGTAGCGGTCCTGATGGCACCTCGATGTGGTCGTTCAGACGATCCAGCAGAACTCGTTCAAACAGCTTCCCCGGAGTGTTGATCAGCATCACCGGCCTGACCGATGACGGTTCTCCGGGGGGTTTTCCTGGCTTGGGAATGAGAACCAGCTTGGCCGTCTTCCACTGGCGAGGAAAGTGGCCGTCGTCCAGCAGCCGCTGGAACATTCGAACGTGCGTAGCTGGGTATGCCCGCACAGCAGCAGTCAGCGCGGCATTTGGCACGCCGTCCAAACCTGGCGCCTTCCTCGGATTCAGACCCGCAACGATATTGAGCAGCTCCTGTTCGGTAATGGGTCGAATCGGTACACCGTCTGGTTCGATGTCAGGCCAGTTGACAGGGAAGTGTTCCGGGAAGAGCACATCCACAATGTGCTGCAGGTTGGCCGGATCGCGTTCTGGTGCAACGCGACTCCCTCCGAGCCGTTGCAGCAACTCCCCCTGCCACCGGCCTGTCTCGTCCTCCTCGAGATGCTGGATGTATTCTGCGTACCGATCCCGCTTGCTTGTGCGTATCGCCGCTGTCAGGCGATGGCGTGCCTCCTGCAAATCCGCCGACATTGCAGATCGAGCCTCAGCGTCAGCAGCCGAGAGCGATTGTCGTCGTTCCCAGAGTTGGCGGCACTCTTCGCGCAGTTGACCGATTTGTGGCGTCCACCAATACGTCGGTTTACCGGTGTGGCCAACGTACGGGGTGACCTCCGCCATAATTTCTCCACAAGCTCGGCTGAGAGCGCGTGTCAGGCTCTCCGCATCGGTAACTCCAACCTCGTACTGAATCCGCTGCAGCGCAATAGCAAAAAGCTCGCCATCAAACTGCCGCGTTTGCCACCTACGCCCTGCTGCACGCACTGTCGAAGTCTCTTCCCGTGTGCGATGACTCCTTGTTGCCTGGTTCTCGCCAACTGTGAAGCGAATGTACCGGTGATCGCTGTACGAGTAGGCATCCAGCATCCTCCATTGTTGCTCGGGGTCCCCCACCAGGTCAGAGCGGCAGATGTTGGAGCTTGCGAAAGCAACATCGACGATGCTCGGGCGAGCAACGCCGTTTCCAAGGAAGGTGTCATCCCTCCCCAGATTCAACACCTCAAGCCCGAGCTCTTCCACAAGCTGTGCCAGCTCCTCTCCCTTGGTGTTGACGCGTTCACTACCCCATGTGCCGTGCCACGCGTTAAAGTCGCCTACGAGCAGCACACGAGAGTGTCCCGAGGCAAGCGTCTCGATACGCTCCAGCATGCCGACGAATTCGGGGACCCCAATGCTCGGTGACGCATAGCAGGCGATGATGGTAATGCCTGCTACGTCCGCCGCTACGATGCCGGAGAAGCACGTACTGCGTACGCGTTGCACTGGATGGGTTCTACCGCTCACGACAATCGCCACCTTGTTATCGCGATCTACCACCCAGTTTGCGTTGTTCTCCGGGACCGAGCACAGCTCGCACATCACCAATACATCAGCTCGTTCCGTCCTCATAGTGTTGAGTGCCAGGTCTTGGGCACTTCTACTCCGGTTGGCATTTAGCTGGAGGACCTGCAGTCTTAGGGCCATCACAACTGAGGCCGTCCTCCTCCAATGCAGTTGTAGGCGGCGATTCGATGAGGGCCACCACACTTGATGCATCGCACCTCCTGCTTGCATGCAGCCGCACGATGACCGGCCTCACCACACCGTATACAGCAGTTGCTGCGGTCCACCCCTGTGCAGTAGGCCGCCAAATGGCCTCGCTCGAGACAGCGGAAGCAACGACGCATCGAAGCGTCCAGCCTCGGCACCCTCTCCACCCTGCAGGCGGAGTAGTCGATGAGCAGGGGGTCAGTCCTGCTCATGATAGCCTCCGCTTCCGCCCGCGGCAGACGAAGGCGTGCCCGCTTGGTAGCGTCAGGCAGCTCCCACATACGGATCGAGGCCACTGTCGGCTCTTTCTTCAGTGCCGACTTCAGGGCCTCTTTGATTGTGGCTTCCTCGGTCAGATGGTCCACATTGCGGACAATGACCTCAGCCATCTCCGTGACCACCTTGACCGTCCCTTTATCGCCAAGAACTGCCTGGATACGATCACGCAGCGCAAGCGAGTCGACCTCGCGCGTGAGGTCCATCCGCAGGTTGCCCTTTGGGGTCCTCTTTCCAATCCGGATGTATTTCTGCGCATCCTCTAGCGCAGAGGCGGTCCGGATCGGTCGATACATATCGGCAAAGCTCACGCCTGGTGCCGGTATCACCAGTATGGCGTCTGGTCGTCTCCTACTTGTCCGTTGGGCTGGTTGGGGGAAACGTTGGGGTGCCTTTGGCGGCTGGGGCCGCTGTTGTTGCTGAGGCTGCCTCGGAGGCCTCTGCCCAACCGTTTGCCACCCAGGTGACAGGACGTCCCGATAAGACAGCTGCTGCGGCTGAGGGCGGACTGCTTCACGCCCCGGTCTCTGCTGCTGCTGCCTTTCCTTTTCCGCTTCAGCGCGCAATTGGTCCTGCAACTCCAGCAACCGATGGTGGGCAGGACCGCTTGTCTCACGGGTCAGTGCCCTCGTGCGCTTTTGAGACCGCTTAACGGTCTTCTTACTGGGTCCAGGCTGGGATACCGCTTGGTTTCCCAAGCCCGTACCAACCGCGGAGGAGTACATCTCCGACACCGTCCGTGTCCCCATCCTATAGAGTTCAAGCTCTCGCCTAAGAACTTTATTCTCCTGGTCGCTGGCTTCCAGCCTCTCCGTCACTTGGGTCAGCCTCTCGGTCATCGTTTCCAGCTTCTGCAACAGTCTCTCGATGAGCTGGTGCGATCCCTCCGGCGCCCCATTCGAATTCACTGGTCGAACGGTAGCAGCCGTTGCTTCCGGTGAGGTCAACCTGCGTGGTGACGGAATCGGTGGTGTAGTGGCTGCGGTCCTCCGTGAGCCATTCTCCTCCCGCATCTCTTCCTCTAAAGAGGTTGGCTCGGGGGAGGAGAGAACCACCACCATCGGGACGGCGGAGGCCGGCAAACCCGAATTATTCTCCTCGCTGGTTGCCACTGGTTCCTGTGGCGTCGTGCCATGGAAAGCCGCCATTGTTCTTGGTGAAACCTCAATCGGCTCCAACACCACTCGTGGCTGAAGAGGTGGCTCACCTATACGCCGTTTCTTCACCACCGCCTTCTTCAGTGATTCCGGAACAACCGGAACATCAGATTCCGACTCCCCGTTGTCGGTGTCTGATCCCATCTTGAGTTGATGGGCGCAAACTATCCGCTATTTACGTCATCTCCCGCCAGATGACGAAAACCGGGAAGATTTCCTGCTCGCTAACACTTAGCAGGTTCGTCGCCTGTCCTACCACCCAAGTCTCCACGGTTTGGGATGGTTTCCCGTTGCAGGTGGGGGGGCGGAGGGGCTTCGGACACACACCATACAAATTTTCACGCACTCGCACTGAATTTCCCCTAAATATCCCCCTTTTTGAAAGTTTGCCAATATTCAGGCGAGGGTGGGGGGAAGTGGGGTTTGCGGTGGGCCCCAGAAACTCCTTGAAAAATTTGTCCTCCTCACGTTATACGGGAAAAACCACACCCCGGAATTTTCCGTACTTATTTAAAAATTTCCGCTCACTATTTCCCTTATTAAGGCGCTCGTCGGCGCTCGGACGAAGGGGGAGGGGGGGTATGGGGAGCGGGGACACCTCGTATCACCACCAAAAGTTGCATATGATTTTTCTCAACACTTTCCACCGGTTTTTAGAATTTTCCGTACACTTTTCGAATTTTCCCGCCCAATTCCTTATTTTCCCTTATTAAGGGATTTTTTTCCCTTTCGGTCGGGGTGCGGGGGGGAAATGGGTGGCAGGAAAATTATCAAGATGTCCCGAAAATTATTATAGAGTTTTCTGAATAATCTCCACTGGTTTACACGATTTTATGACACACTTTTTCTTAATTGAAAAAATTTTCACTAATGTCAGAATTTTTTTGTCCCATGGGAATTTATTTTTGTCCCATGGGTCATGGGACATGTCCAATGTCAAATTTTTGTCACCACTATAAATGCACTTTTTTTGGTTATTTTTCACCGTTTTCTTTCCGGTTTTTTGCACTATTTCACTAGCTGGCACTTTTCCGCTTCTTTTAACACCACATGCGTCCAGATCCGTTGCGTATTGGGTGAAAAAAGTGAGATCCGGAACAAGACGCCACGTGGAAACGTCACAATCTGGATTTTCCCCACACTTTTTTCCGGCCCAAATGGACCGATTTTCGGTCTGTATTCACTTGTACCCACTAATCACGACACGATCTAACGATTTAAACCACTTCCGATTAGATCCGGACACTTTTTCTGCACGCTTCAAGAAACAGTTTCTTCTTCTTCTTCTTCTTCTATAGCCGGAATGTTTTTTACAGTTTTTTCCGCGTACAGACCACCGGCATCCACCGTTTTTCCGTCGAAAAGACTAAATTGGCTCCCAGTCTTGCGTTTTCAGCGAAAACCGCATCTAAAACGGTTGCTTAGAGCCGCCAAATCAGTGAAAAACCCCCTCCATACAAAATGTATGGGGTTTTGTTTATACCACACTTTCACTGTTTTTTCCAGTTTTTTGGTCCAAATTCACTTCCAAATGATAACAAACGCCTTTTTATCACTTTTAAAGCACTCTGTAAAGAATTTAAACACTTTTTTCACCTTTTTTCGACAATTTTTTGCGCAGCTCACGGAAACACCACCGTTCGCTGTCAACTGTCAAACGCCTCTGCAAGCTCCACTTCTTGTGGTGCCCTTCCGTCAATTCCTTTAAGTTTCAACTTTGCAACCATACTTCCCCCGGAACCCGATTTTGGTTTCCCGGAAGCTACTGAGAGCACCGAATGTAGTAGCGTCTCCCAATTGCTGATTGGCATCGTTTACGGTTAGAACTAGGGCGGTATCTAATCGCCTTCGATCCTCTAACTTTCGTTCTTGATTAATGAAAGCATCCATGGCAAACGCTTTCGCTTCAGTTGGTCCTACGACGGTCTACGAATTTCACCTCTCGCGCCGTAATACCAATGCCCCCAACTACTTCTGTTAATCATTACCTCTGGGTCTATACAAAACCAACCAAAAGACTCAGACCGAGGTCATGTTCCATTATTCCATGCAAGATTATTCTCGGCCAACGCCAACCCTGGGCGGGTGTGGACGCTTTTGTACTAGCCTGCTTGAAGCACTCTAATTTGTTCAAGGTAAATGGGAGCTGCCCGGGCACCACGCACCGGCTCGGGACGTGCCCGACCGATCACGAGGTTGACGCCCAGGCACACCATTGTGAGTCGCAGCCGCGAGCTCGCGCACGAACGTATCCGGCGTGTGCCGGGCGCCCGCGGCGGTCGCGTGTCTGGACGGGGAATCAACTTCGAACGTTTTAACCGCAACAACTTTAATATACGCTAGTGGAGCTGGAATTACCGCGGCTGCTGGCACCAGACTTGCCCTCCACTTGATCCTTATTGAAGGATTTATGCTCAATTCATTCCAATTATGGACCATCGTTAGAGAGGTCCATATTGTTATTTCTCGTCACTACCTCCCCGTGCCGGGATTGGGTAATTTACGCGCCTGCTGCCTTCCTTGGATGTGGTAGCCATTTCTCAGGCTCCCTCTCCGGAATCGAACCCTGATTCCCCGTTACCCGTCGCAACCATGGTAGTCCTCTACACTACCATCAATAGTTGATAGGGCAGACATTTGCAAGATCTGTCGTCGGTCAAGCGACCATACGATCGGCATCCTTATCCAGACTTCAACTCAAGCCGCCCGGAGGCGATTGGTTTTACTAATAAGTGCACCAGTTCCACCGCCCGCAAGCGGACAGCGGTCCCGGCATGTTGCATGTATTAGCTCTGGCTTTTCCACAGTTATCCAAGTAACTGATGGGTGGATGATCTTGTGAATTATGGCTGTTGTACTGAGCCTTATGCGGTTTCACATTCATTTATGTTTGTACTTAGACATGCATGGCTTAACCTTTGAGACAAGCGTATATTACTGGTAGGATCAACCAGAATTCGTCTTCGTCAATTGCTTGTTCGATATTTTTTGTCTACCAGGGCACCAGTCCCCGCAGACTCTCTTTCTACGTTCATCAGGTGACACAATCTTTGTTGTGACCACTCTCATTGACCTGCGGCAGTACACCGACTCCACAGCGCCAATAACCACACGAGCAAAGGTTGTTCAGGAGGATGTCAGATTATCGATGTACATCGTACACCAACATTTGACGTACCGAGGCATTACACCCCGCACGCCCCCAACAGGACCAATCAAGGCTCGCATACGACCTGCGACTTACTGCGGCTCCCTGAAGGTCCCCGTAGGACGACCATCACCAGTTAAGGTGTAGTTGACTTGTCAGGGCACGGTAGTCCCCACAAGTCCCCGATTATTCGTGGATATCGTCCTACGATTGTTTCTGACTCCTTTTGCTCCCCGCAGGTCCCCGTAGGACGACCATCACCAGTTAAGGTGTAGTTGACTTGTCAGGGCACGGTAGTCCCCACAAGTCCCCGATTATTCGTGGATATCGTCCTACGAGTTTTTGTGACCCTTGGGTTCCCGGCAGGTCCCCGTAGGACAACCATCACCAGTTAAGGTGTAGTTGACTTGTCAGGGCACGGTGGTCCCCACAAGTCCCCGATTATTCGGAGATATTGTCCTACGAGTTTTTGTGACCCTTTTGTTCCCCGCAGGTCCCCGTAGGACGACCATCACCAGTTAAGGTGTAGTTGACTTGTCAGGGCACGGTAGTCCCCACAAGTCCCCGATTATTCGTGGATATCGTCCTACGAGTTTTTGTGACCCTTGGGTTCCCGAACTTTGCTACGATGGTTCTGCCTCCAGAGGAGACTTATGAACACTTCGTATCATTTCTTACACCGAACCATGGGATCGCGAGATTGCTCCCGGATCCCTAATCACCTTACATTTTCGTTTCGTTTCCGTACACTACGATGAGCTAATTCAATTTGTTTGTTCGTCTGGCGAACGTTTTATTGCGGAATTACCGCGGTACTTCCAGCCGGGTATGGCTGCCGTACGACCTACAGGATAGATCATCGAACCACTTTTCGTGCATATTGTCCGTCGAGGGTATCACCTCGATACCCCCAACAGACCTTTGGACACTTCCTCACTACTCCTTGGAGCAGCAATCAGGGAACCATATAGTAGGAACAGCCGAATATGGAACTCTTTTCGTACTTTGGACACCTCCTATAACTTGTATGGCGACTTCGGGGACCTTCATTTCGTTCTCAGTTGGTACCCCTATTTCGGTCTTTGGACACCTCGTCTTACCCGTATAACTCACTTTAGGTCCACTTATTTGCCTGATATCTCATCGTGAACCCGTTTTTCGTACACCGTACACACCTAGGAACACCACATATGCGTTTCCCTTTCGATCGTGAAGTTTTCAAATTTTTCGATTTTTGGTCCTAGAAATTCATGAACGGTGGGAGACCAAAATTTTTCATAAAAAAAAAATTTTCACCGTTTGACCATAAAAACCTTCTTTTCGTACATACCCCATCATTTCTTCACGTTTTAGGCCATTTCTGAAATTTTCGCTTCGATAGTGTGTCCCCTATAATACAAAATGAACATTTTGCATCTCCCACAAGTGGCCATTTTTTTCCGCCACTGAAGAACACGACCTCGGGAACTCGGACCTAGGACGTGGCCATGTAAGTCATAGGCCACCCCAACTTTTGCAAAATACTGTTTCTTTTCACTTTTCATGATCTAAGGCGCGTTCCGACGGCGTTTTGAACAAATTTATGAGAAAAAAAATTTTGACCCTCGGACCAAAATTTTTTCGTTCGGGGCCCCATGGCCTATGGCCAGTATGGGAACTCGGGATGCCGATATGACAAAATTTGTCAAAAAATCACTAAAAAGTCGCTATGGCCCATTATTTAGAGCTTGTTGAGACCTTTCTAAAACACCTTGGTTGACCCCTGTCCGATAAGTAGTTTTCGAGATATTCGAGAAAATGTGATTTTTTGGGACTTAGAAAATTTTTGACCCGTACCTATATGAAAAGTGATTTTTTCATAGGACAATTTTTTCTTCGCAAATACTGTTTGGTTTCACTTTTCATTATTAGAAACGCGTTCCGAAGCCATTTTCATCAAAATCTCGTGAAAAAAAAATTTCACCCCCGGACCAAAAGTTGGCCGTTCGGTGCCCTATGGCCTATGGCCAGTATGGGAACCAAGGATGCCGATATGCGAAAAAGTGTCAAAAAATCACTTGAAAGTCGCTATGGCTCATTAAATAGAGCTTGTAAAGACCTTTCTAAAACACCTTGGTTGACCCCTGTCCGATAAGTAGTTTTCGAGATATTCGAGAATATGTGATTTTTTGGGACTTAGAAAATTTTTGACCCGTACCCTAAGAAAAAGTGATTTTTTCATAGGACAATTTTTTCTTCGCAAATACTGTTTGGTTTCACTTTTCATTATTAGAAACGCGTTCCGAAGCCATTTTCATCAAAATCTCGTGAAAAAAAAATTTCACCCCCGGACCAAAAGTTGGCCGTTCGGTGCCCTATGGCCTATGGCCAGTATGGGAACCAAGGATGCCGATATGCGAAAAAGTGTCAAAAAATCACTTGAAAGTCGCTATGGCTCATTAAATAGAGCTTGTAAAGACCTTTCTAAAACACCTTGGTTGACCCCTGTCCGATAAGTAGTTTTCGAGATATTCGAGAATATGTGATTTTTTGGGACTTAGAAAATTTTTGACCCGTACCCTAAGAAAAAGTGATTTTTTCATAGGACAATTTTTTCTTCGCAAATACTGTTTGGTTTCACTTTTCATTATTAGAAACGCGTTCCGAAGCCATTTTCATCAAAATCTCGTGAAAAAAAAATTTCACCCCCGGACCAAAAGTTAGCCGTTCGGTGCCCTATGGTCTATGGC
>NW_023405072.1:87500-90000 GCF_013141755.1 Anopheles stephensi | reverse complement strand
GTTGGTACCCCTATTTCGGTCTTTGGACACCTCGTCTTACCCGTATAACTCACTTTAGGTCCACTTATTTGCCTGATATCTCATCGTGAACCCGTTTTTCGTACACCGTACACACCTAGGAACACCACATATGCGTTTCCCTTTCGATCGTGAAGTTTTCAAATTTTTCGATTTTTGGTCCTAGAAATTCATGAACGGTGGGAGACCAAAATTTTTCATAAAAAAAAAATTTTCACCGTTTGACCATAAAAACCTTCTTTTCGTACATACCCCATCATTTCTTCACGTTTTAGGCCATTTCTGAAATTTTCGCTTCGATAGTGTGTCCCCTATAATACAAAATGAACATTTTGCATCTCCCACAAGTGGCCATTTTTTTCCGCCACTGAAGAACACGACCTCGGGAACTCGGACCTAGGACGTGGCCATGTAAGTCATAGGCCACCCCAACTTTTGCAAAATACTGTTTCTTTTCACTTTTCATGATCTAAGGCGCGTTCCGACGGCGTTTTGAACAAATTTATGAGAAAAAAAATTTTGACCCTCGGACCAAAATTTTTTCGTTCGGGGCCCCATGGCCTATGGCCAGTATGGGAACTCGGGATGCCGATATGACAAAATTTGTCAAAAAATCACTAAAAAGTCGCTATGGCCCATTATTTAGAGCTTGTTGAGACCTTTCTAAAACACCTTGGTTGACCCCTGTCCGATAAGTAGTTTTCGAGATATTCGAGAAAATGTGATTTTTTGGGACTTAGAAAATTTTTGACCCGTACCCTAAGAAAAAGTGATTTTTTCATAGGACAATTTTTTCTTCGCAAATACTGTTTGGTTTCACTTTTCATTATTAGAAACGCGTTCCGAAGCCATTTTCATCAAAATCTCGTGAAAAAAAAATTTCACCCCCGGACCAAAAGTTGGCCGTTCGGTGCCCTATGGCCTATGGCCAGTATGGGAACCAAGGATGCCGATATGCGAAAAAGTGTCAAAAAATCACTTGAAAGTCGCTATGGCTCATTAAATAGAGCTTGTAAAGACCTTTCTAAAACACCTTGGTTGACCCCTGTCCGATAAGTAGTTTTCGAGATATTCGAGAATATGTGATTTTTTGGGACTTAGAAAATTTTTGACCCGTACCCTAAGAAAAAGTGATTTTTTCATAGGACAATTTTTTCTTCGCAAATACTGTTTGGTTTCACTTTTCATTATTAGAAACGCGTTCCGAAGCCATTTTCATCAAAATCTCGTGAAAAAAAAATTTCACCCCCGGACCAAAAGTTGGCCGTTCGGTGCCCTATGGCCTATGGCCAGTATGGGAACCAAGGATGCCGATATGCGAAAAAGTGTCAAAAAATCACTTGAAAGTCGCTATGGCTCATTAAATAGAGCTTGTAAAGACCTTTCTAAAACACCTTGGTTGACCCCTGTCCGATAAGTAGTTTTCGAGATATTCGAGAATATGTGATTTTTTGGGACTTAGAAAATTTTTGACCCGTACCCTAAGAAAAAGTGATTTTTTCATAGGACAATTTTTTCTTCGCAAATACTGTTTGGTTTCACTTTTCATTATTAGAAACGCGTTCCGAAGCCATTTTCATCAAAATCTCGTGAAAAAAAAATTTCACCCCCGGACCAAAAGTTAGCCGTTCGGTGCCCTATGGTCTATGGCCAGTATGGGAACCAAGGATGCCGATATGCGAAAAAGTGTCAAAAAATCACTTGAAAGTCGCATTGGCTCATTAAATAGAGCTTGTAAAGACCTTTCTAAAACACCTTGGTTGACCCCTGTCCGATACGTAGTTTTCGAGATATTCGAGAATATGTGATTTTTTGGGACTTAGAAAATTTTCGACCATGACATATATGAAAAGTGAATTTTTCATAGGACCAAAAAGTTTGTTCAAATAGGGTTTTGGTTCACTTTTTATGGTCAGATAAGTGATCCGATGCTATTTTCATGATCATTAGAGGGATTTCACGCTGTGACCAAAAATTTTCATACTTCATACTTGTCCCGGTGCCGTATATGGGAGGACCGGGGGAAGATGTGTTTGTAAGTCGTGATGTTCAGTGACGGATTTCTGGGACTTAGAAAAAAAATGTGCTCTCAGGCACATTATATGTTCCATACACACATTATTTTCATTCTTCATACTTGTCCCCGTGCCGTATATGGGAGGACCGGGGGAACATGTCTTCGTAAGTCGTGATGTTCAGTGACGGATTTCTGGGACTTAGAAAAAAAATGTGCTCTCAGGCACATTATATGTTTCATACACACATAGTTTTCATTCTTCATACTTGTCCCCGTGCCGTATATGGGAGGACCGGGGGAACATGTCTTCGTAAGTCGTGATGTTCAGTGACGGATTTCTGGGACTTAGAAAAAAAATGTGCTCTCAGGCACATTATATGTTTCATACACACATAGTTTTCATTCTTCATACTTGTCCCCGTGCCGTATATGGGAGGACCGGGGGAACATGTCTTCGTAAGTCGT
>NW_023405072.1:75000-77500 GCF_013141755.1 Anopheles stephensi | reverse complement strand
GTGGCCATTTTTTTCCGCCACTGAAGAACACGACCTCGGGAACTCGGACCTAGGACGTGGCCATGTAAGTCATAGGCCACCCCAACTTTTGCAAAATACTGTTTCTTTTCACTTTTCATGATCTAAGGCGCGTTCCGACGGCGTTTTGAACAAATTTATGAGAAAAAAAATTTTGACCCTCGGACCAAAATTTTTTCGTTCGGGGCCCCATGGCCTATGGCCAGTATGGGAACTCGGGATGCCGATATGACAAAATTTGTCAAAAAATCACTAAAAAGTCGCTATGGCCCATTATTTAGAGCTTGTTGAGACCTTTCTAAAACACCTTGGTTGACCCCTGTCCGATAAGTAGTTTTCGAGATATTCGAGAAAATGTGATTTTTTGGGACTTAGAAAATTTTCGACCATGACATATATGAAAAGTGATTTTTTCATAGGACAATTTTTTCTTCGCAAATACTGTTTGGTTTCACTTTTCATTATTAGAAACGCGTTCCGAAGCCATTTTCATCAAAATCTCGTGAAAAAAAAATTTCACCCCCGGACCAAAAGTTGGCCGTTCGGTGCCCTATGGCCTATGGCCAGTATGGGAACCAAGGATGCCGATATGCGAAAAAGTGTCAAAAAATCACTTGAAAGTCGCTATGGCTCATTAAATAGAGCTTGTAAAGACCTTTCTAAAACACCTTGGTTGACCCCTGTCCGATAAGTAGTTTTCGAGATATTCGAGAATATGTGATTTTTTGGGACTTAGAAAATTTTTGACCCGTACCCTAAGAAAAAGTGATTTTTTCATAGGACAATTTTTTCTTCGCAAATACTGTTTGGTTTCACTTTTCATTATTAGAAACGCGTTCCGAAGCCATTTTCATCAAAATCTCGTGAAAAAAAAATTTCACCCCCGGACCAAAAGTTGGCCGTTCGGTGCCCTATGGCCTATGGCCAGTATGGGAACCAAGGATGCCGATATGCGAAAAAGTGTCAAAAAATCACTTGAAAGTCGCTATGGCTCATTAAATAGAGCTTGTAAAGACCTTTCTAAAACACCTTGGTTGACCCCTGTCCGATAAGTAGTTTTCGAGATATTCGAGAATATGTGATTTTTTGGGACTTAGAAAATTTTTGACCCGTACCCTAAGAAAAAGTGATTTTTTCATAGGACAATTTTTTCTTCGCAAATACTGTTTGGTTTCACTTTTCATTATTAGAAACGCGTTCCGAAGCCATTTTCATCAAAATCTCGTGAAAAAAAAATTTCACCCCCGGACCAAAAGTTAGCCGTTCGGTGCCCTATGGTCTATGGCCAGTATGGGAACCAAGGATGCCGATATGCGAAAAAGTGTCAAAAAATCACTTGAAAGTCGCTATGGCTCATTAAATAGAGCTTGTAAAGACCTTTCTAAAACACCTTGGTTGACCCCTGTCCGATACGTAGTTTTCGAGATATTCGAGAATATGTGATTTTTTGGGACTTAGAAAATTTTCGACCATGACATATATGAAAAGTGAATTTTTCATAGGACCAAAAAGTTTGTTCAAATAGGGTTTTGGTTCACTTTTTATGGTCAGATAAGTGATCCGATGCTATTTTCATGATCATTAGAGGGATTTCACGCTGTGACCAAAAATTTTCATACTTCATACTTGTCCCGGTGCCGTATATGGGAGGACCGGGGGAAGATGTGTTTGTAAGTCGTGATGTTCAGTGACGGATTTCTGGGACTTAGAAAAAAAATGTGCTCTCAGGCACATTATATGTTCCATACACACATTATTTTCATTCTTCATACTTGTCCCCGTGCCGTATATGGGAGGACCGGGGGAACATGTCTTCGTAAGTCGTGATGTTCAGTGACGGATTTCTGGGACTTAGAAAAAAAATGTGCTCTCAGGCACATTATATGTTTCATACACACATAGTTTTCATTCTTCATACTTGTCCCCGTGCCGTATATGGGAGGACCGGGGGAACATGTCTTCGTAAGTCGTGATGTTCAGTGACGGATTTCTGGGACTTAGAAAAAAAATGTGCTCTCAGGCACATTATATGTTTCATACACACATAGTTTTCATTCTTCATACTTGTCCCCGTGCCGTATATGGGAGGACCGGGGGAACATGTCTTCGTAAGTCGTGATGTTCAGTGACGGATTTCTGGGACTTAGAAAAATAAATGTACCCTTAGGCACATTATTTGTATCAATAATTGTATCCCCAGCCTTTCATGGGGAACTTTTCCGTATTCCCGGACTTGTACATTTTTCGGGTTCCACCTCCCGACAATGTATCTGTACTGTGCATTACGTACCTGATAACGCACGGCACCCATTGGGTGACTCCACTTAACCATCTTTCGATAATGCCCGTGTTGCAGATATAATCCCAACACCTACCAGGCTTTATATGTACATCGAACGTTACATACGATGCACCCCGTATTCCCGGACTTGTACATTTTTCGGGTTCCACCTCCCGACAATGTATCTCTACTGTGCATTAC
>NW_023405072.1:47500-65000 GCF_013141755.1 Anopheles stephensi | reverse complement strand
ATGGCCAGTATGGGAACCAAGGATGCCGATATGCGAAAAAGTGTCAAAAAATCACTTGAAAGTCGCTATGGCTCATTAAATAGAGCTAGTAAAGACCTTTCTAAAACACCTTGGTTGACCCCTGTCCGATAAGTAGTTTTCGAGATATTCGAGAATAAGTGATTTTTTGGGACTTAGAAAATTTTTGACCCGTACCCTAAGAAAAAGTGATTTTTTCATAGGACAATTTTTTCTTCGCAAATACTGTTTGGTTTCACTTTTCATTATTAGAAACGCGTTCCGAAGCCATTTTCATCAAAATCTCGTGAAAAAAAAATTTCACCCCCGGACCAAAAGTTGGCCGTTCGGTGCCCTATGGCCTATGGCCAGTATGGGAACCAAGGATGCCGATATGCGAAAAAGTGTCAAAAAATCACTTGAAAGTCGCTATGGCTCATTAAATAGAGCTTGTAAAGACCTTTCTAAAACACCTTGGTTGACCCCTGTCCGATAAGTAGTTTTCGAGATATTCGAGAATAAGTGATTTTTTGGGACTTAGAAAATTTTCGACCACGACATATATGAAAAGTGAATTTTTCATAGGACAATTTTTTCTTCGCAAATACTGTTTGGTTTCACTTTTCATTATTAGAAACGCGTTCCGAAGCAATTTTCATCAAAATCTCGTGAAAAAAAAATTTCACCCCCGGACCAAAAGTTGGCCGTTCGGTGCCCTATGGCCTATGGCCAGTATGGGAACCAAGGATGCCGATATGCGAAAAAGTGTCAAAAAATCACTTGAAAGTCGCTATGGCTCATTAAATAGAGCTTGTAAAGACCTTTCTAAAACACCTTGGTTGACTCCTGTCCGATACGTAGTTTTCGAGATATTCGAGAATATGTGATTTTTTGGGACTTAGAAAATTTTCGACCATGACATATATGAAAAGTGAATTTTTCATAGGACCAAAAAGTTTGTCCAAATAGGGTTTTGGTTCACTTTTTATGGTCAGATAAGTGATCCGATGCTATTTTCATGATCATTAGAGGGATTTCACGCTGTGACCAAAAATTTTCATACTTCATACTTGTCCCCGTGCCGTATATGGGAGGACCGGGGGAACATGTCTTCGTAAGTCGTGATGTTCAGTGACGGATTTCTGGGACTTAGAAAAAAAATGTGCTCTCAGGCACATTATATGTTCCATACACACATGATTTTCATTCTTCATACTTGTCCCCGTGCCGTATATGGGAGGACCGGGGGAACATGTCTTCGTAAGTCGTGATGTTCAGTGACGGATTTCTGGGACTTAGAAAAAAAATGTGCTCTCAGGCACATTATATGTTCCATACACACATTATTTTCATTCTTCATACTTGTCCCGGTGCCGTATATGGGAGGACCGGGGGAACATGTCTTCGTAAGTCGTGATGTTCAGTGACGGATTTCTGGGACTTAGAAAAAAAATGTGCTCTCAGGCACATTATATGTTCCATACACACATGATTTTCATTCTTCATACTTGTCCCCGTGCCGTATATGGGAGGACCGGGGGAACATGTCTTCGTAAGTCGTGATGTTCAGTGACGGATTTCTGGGACTTAGAAAAAAAATGTGCTCTCAGGCACATTATATGTTCCATACACACATTATTTTCATTCTTCATACTTGTCCCCGTGCCGTATATGGGAGGACCGGGGGAACATGTCTTCGTAAGTCGTGATGTTCAGTGACGGATTTCTGGGACTTAGAAAAAAATGTGCTCTCAGGCACATTATATGTTCCATACACACATGATTTTCATTCTTCATACTTGTCCCCGTGCCGTATATGGGAGGACCGGGGGAAGATGTGTTTGTAAGTCGTGATGTTCAGTGACGGATTTCTGGGACTTAGAAAAAAAATGTGCTCTCAGGCACATTATATGTTCCATACACACATGATTTTCATTCTTCATACTTGTCCCCGTGCCGTATATGGGAGGACCGGGGGAAGATGTGTTTGTAAGTCGTGATGTTCAGTGACGGATTTCTGGGACTTAGAAAAATAAATGTACCCTTAGGCACATTATTTGTATCAATAATTGTATCCCCAGCCTTTCATGGGGAACTTTTCCGTATTCCCGGACTTGTACATTTTTCGGGTTCCACCTCCCGACAATGTATCTCTACTGTGCATTACGTACCTGATAACGCACGGCACCCATTGGGTGACTCCACTTAACCATCTTTCGATAATGCCCGTGTTGCAGATATAATCCCAACACCTACCAGGCTTTATATGTACATCGAACGTTACATACGATGCACCCCGTATTCCCGGACTTGTACATTTTTCGGGTTCCACCTCCCGATAATGTATCTCTACTGTGCATTACGTACCTTATAACGCACGGCACCCATTGGGTGACTCCACTTAACCATCTTTCGATAATGCCCGTGTTGCAGATATAATCCCAACACCTACCAGGCTTTATATGTACATCGAACGTTACATACGATGCACCCCGTATTCCCGGACTTGTACATTTTGCGGGTTCCACCTCCCGACAATGTATCTCTACTGTGCATTACGTACCTTATAACGCACGGCACCCATTGGGTGACTCCACTTAACCATCTTTCGATAATGCCCGTGTTGCAGATATAATCCCAACACCTACCAGGCTTTATATGTACATCGAACGTTACATACGATGCACCCCGTTTTCCCGGACTTGTACATTTTTCGGGTTCCACCTCCCGATAATGTATCTCTACTGTGCATTACGTACCTTATAACGCACGGCACCCATTGGGTGACTCCACTTAACCATCTTTCGATAATGCCCGTGTTGCAGACATAATCCCAACACCTACCAGGCTTTATATGTACATCGAACGTTACATACGATGCACCCCGTATTCCCGGACTTGTACATTTTTCGGGTTCCACCTCCCGACAATGTATCTCTACTGTGCATTACGTACCTGATAACGCACGGCACCCATTGGGTGACTCCACTTAACCATCTTTCGATAATGCCCGTGTTGCAGATATAATCCCAACACCTACCAGGCTTTATATGTACATCGAACGTTACATACGATGCACCCCGTATTCCCGGACTTGTACATTTTTCGGGTTCCACCTCCCGACAATGTATCTCTACTGTGCATTACGTACCTGATAACGCACGGCACCCATTGGGTGACTCCACTTAACCATCTTTCGATAATGCCCGTGTTGCAGATATAATCCCAACACCTACCAGGCTTTATATGTACATCGAACGTTACATACGATGCACCCCGTATTCCCGGACTTGTACATTTTTCGGGTTCCACCTCCCGACAATGTATCTCTACTGTGCATTACGTACCTGATAACGCACGGCACCCATTGGGTGACTCCACTTAACCATCTTTCGATAATGCCCGTGTTGCAGATATAATCCCAACACCTACCAGGCTTTATATGTACATCGAACGTTACATACGATGCACCCCGTATTCCCGGACTTGTACATTTTTCGGGTTCCACCTCCCGATAATGTATCTCTACTGTGCATTACGTACCTTATAACGCACGGCACCCATTGGGTGACTCCACTTAACCATCTTTCGATAATGCCCGTGTTGCAGATATAATCCCAACACCTACCAGGCTTTATATGTACATCGAACGTTACATACGATGCACCCCGTATTCCCGGACTTGTACATTTTTCGGGTTCCACCTCCCGACAATGTATCTCTACTGTGCATTACGTACCTGATAACGCACGGCACCCATTGGGTGACTCCACTTAACCATCTTTCGATAATGCCCGTGTTGCAGATATAATCCCAACACCTACCAGGCTTTATATGTACATCGAACGTTACATACGATGCACCCCGTATTCCCGGACTTGTACATTTTTCGGGTTCCACCTCCCGATAATGTATCTCTACTGTGCATTACGTACCTTATAACGCACGGCACCCATTGGGTGACTCCACTTAACCATCTTTCGATAATGCCCGTGTTGCAGATATAATCCCAACACCTACCAGGCTTTATATGTACATCGAACGTTACATACGATGCACCCCGTATTCCCGGACTTGTACATTTTTCGGGTTCCACCTCCCGACAATGTATCTCTACTGTGCATTACGTACCTGATAACGCACGGCACCCATTGGGTGACTCCACTTAACCATCTTTCGATAATGCCCGTGTTGCAGATATAATCCCAACACCTACCAGGCTTTATATGTACATCGAACGTTACATACGATGCACCCCGTATTCCCGGACTTGTACATTTTTCGGGTTCCACCTCCCGATAATGTATCTCTACTGTGCATTACGTACCTTATAACGCACGGCACCCATTGGGTGACTCCACTTAACCATCTTTCGATAATGCCCGTGTTGCAGATATAATCCCAACACCTACCAGGCTTTATATGTACATCGAACGTTACATACGATGCACCCCGTATTCCCGGACTTGTACATTTTTCGGGTTCCACCTCCCGACAATGTATCTCTACTGTGCATTACGTACCTGATAACGCACGGCACCCATTGGGTGACTCCACTTAACCATCTTTCGATAATGCCCGTGTTGCAGATATAATCCCAACACCTACCAGGCTTTATATGTACATCGAACGTTACATACGATGCACCCCGTATTCCCGGACTTGTACATTTTTCGGGTTCCACCTCCCGACAATGTATCTCTACTGTGCATTACGTACCTTATAACGCACGGCACCCATTGGGTGACTCCACTTAACCATCTTTCGATAATGCCCGTGTTGCAGATATAATCCCAACACCTACCAGGCTTTATATGTACATCGAACGTTACATACGATGCACCCCGTATTCCCGGACTTGTACATTTTTCGGGTTCCACCTCCCGACAATGTATCTCTACTGTGCATTACGTACCTGATAACGCACGGCACCCATTGGGTGACTCCACTTAACCATCTTTCGATAATGCCCGTGTTGCAGATATAATCCCAACACCTACCAGGCTTTATATGTACATCGAACGTTACATACGATGCACCCCGTATTCCCGGACTTGTACATTTTTCGGGTTCCACCTCCCGACAATGTATCTCTACTGTGCATTACGTACCTGATAACGCACGGCACCCATTGGGTGACTCCACTTAACCATCTTTCGATAATGCCCGTGTTGCAGATATAATCCCAACACCTACCAGGCTTTATATGTACATCGAACGTTACATACGATGCACCCCGTATTCCCGGACTTGTACATTTTTCGGGTTCCACCTCCCGACAATGTATCTCTACTGTGCATTACGTAACCTGATAACGCACGGCACCCATTGGGTGACTCCACTTAACCATCTTTCGATAATGCCCGTGTTGCAGATATAATCCCAACACTACCAGCTTTATAGTACATCGAACGTTACATACGATGTACCGGCCCGCAATTGCCGCCGATACTCCTGCTGACGCTGGTTCCGCCTTAACCGTCGGCGAAGAATTTCTTCAGCTGATGGCGGAGCCAGTTGCGAGCGGGTCTAGCCGGGCGTTGATTGTTGGCTGCTGCTGGTTGGTTGTATCTCCTCCATCGTCATCATCCATCAGCTGGCGCCTCTCCCGCTGCTCCCGACGACGTCTCCGCTGGTAAGCGTTGCGGCTGGCTCGACGGTCAGCTCGCCGTCTCACTTCCGCGTGTCGCAGTGCTTCCGTGTTAGCACCGGAAATGGCAGCATTTCGGCCGATTGGTCATCCAGCCATCGCTGCTGTAGGAAGGTGCAAACTCGTTTTGCAGCCTGTTCCGCCTGCTGCCAGTTAGCTGGGCTTGCCAGCATCCAGCCTGCCAGCTCCTCCGGTGTTACTACTACGCCGTCGTCTTTCGTCAGGAGCTGCACCCTTATGTCCGCGAACCTCGGGCAGTGGAACATCACGTGTTCTGCTGACTCGATCACGGCTGAGTCGGTGCAGAACGGGCAAGTCGGGGCTGAGATGAACCCCATGACGTGCAGAAACTCCCGGAAGAAACCGTGTCCGGAGAGTATCTGACTCAGGTGGAATCCGATCTCTCCATGCTTCCGACCTACCCAACCGCTGATGTCTGGCAATACGCGATGTGCCCAGCGCTTGAACCTACTCGCGGTCGGATGACCGCACTCCTGATTCCAATCGCTCTGCCACTTCGCCATGGTTGCTGACCTTTCCAGCCTCTGTATGACGTCGCGGTCGATCAGCACCCCTTGCTGTAGTGCCTGTTGATGCCGCCTGTGACGCCGGGCAGCTTCCTCCACTTGCAAGCGCAGTGGTATCAGCCCAGCCAACACTACCGCTGTTCCGTAGCTGACTGTGCGAAAGGTACGCGCAACCCCCCTCGCAAGAGGCCGTTGTAGCTGCTCCAATCTCCTTCTGCACCACTGCAGCTCCACCGCTTCCGCCCAGATAGGTGCCGCGTACTTCACCACCGAGTCCGCAACTGCTGCTAGCAAGCGACGCTTCGCTACCCTCGGTCCAGCGTGGTTAGGCATCACGCTGGTGGCCAACTTCACCACACGGAGAGCCTTCGCGGTTGCCTTCTCGACGTGTGGTTTCCACGAGAGGTGGTCGTGAAGTATGACCCCGAGGTAGCGTATTGCTTGCTTTGAGCGGACTTCCACTCCGTCGATCCTTACGGGCACCTGTGGGTGGCCCCGACGCAAACTCGAGATGAGCACCACCTCGGTTTTTTCCGGGGCCAGCTGTAAACGGTGTTGCTGCATCCACGCAGAGATCATTGCTACGGCCTGCTCGGCCACTCCCGCTGCCTCCTCTGGTGTGCATCCCCTTGCCAGTACTGCCAGATCATCAGCGAAGCCGATGACCGATGCTCCGTCGGGCAGCTGCAGGCGTAACACTCCATCGTACAGGATGTTCCATAGCGTGGGGCCCAAGATGGACCCCTGCGGAACTCCTGCCGTTACCTGTCGTGTTACCGGACCGGTGTTCGTGTCGTACGTCAACACGCGGTCAGAGAAGTACTCCTGCAAGATGCTGCGCAAGTCTTGAGGGCACTCCTTTTTCCTGCAGCGCCTGTGAGATCGCCAGCCAGTCCGCGGAGTTGAATGCATTCCGGACGTCTAGCGCTACAACCAACAGACAAGCGCTTGTCTCGCTGGTTTGTCCGTCCAAAGCTCATCGCGGATCTGGCAGCATCAATCACCAACTCCACCGCCTGAAGTGTGGATCGCCCGCATCGGAACCCGAACTGTTGCTCAGAAAGTAGCGGTCCTGATGGCACCTCGATGTGGTCGTTCAGACGATCCAGCAGAACTCGTTCAAAACAGCTTCCCCGGAGTGTTGATCAGCATCACCGGCCTGACCGATGACGGTTCTCCGGGGGGTTTTCCTGGCTTGGGAATGAGAACCAGCTTGGCCGTCTTCCACTGGCGAGGAAAGTGGCCGTCGTCCAGCAGCCGCTGGAACAGTCGAACGTGCGTAGCTGGGTATGCCCGCACAGCAGCAGTCAGCGCGGCATTTGGCACGCCGTCCAAACCTGGCGCCTTCCTCGGATTCAGACCCGCAACGATATTGAGCAGCTCCTGTTCGGTAATGGGTCGAATCGGTACACCGTCTGGTTCGATGTCAGGCCAGTTGACAGGGGAGTGTTCCGGGAAGAGCACATCCACAATGTGCTGCAGGTTGGCCGGATCGCGTTCTGGTGCAACGCGACTCCCTCCGAGCCGTTGCAGCAACTCCCCCTGCCACCGGCCTGTCTCGTCCTCCTCGAGATGCTGGATGTATTCTGCGTACCGATCCCGCTTGCTTGTGCGTATCGCCGCTGTCAGGCGATGGCGTGCCTCCTGCAAATCCACCGACATTGCAGATCGAGCCTCAGCGTCAGCAGCCGAGAGCGATTGTCGTCGTTCCCAGAGTTGGCGGCACTCTTCGCGCAGTTGACCGATTTGTGGCGTCCACCAATACGTCGGTTTACCGGTGTGGCCAACGTACGGGGTGACCTCCGCCATAATTTCTCCACAAGCTCGGCTGAGAGCGCGTGTCAGGCTCTCCGCATCGGTAACTCCAACCTCGTACTGAATCCGCTGCAGCGCAATAGCAAAAAGCTCGCCATCAAACTGCCGCGTTTGCCACCTACGCCCTGCTGCACGCACTGTCGAAGTCTCTTCCCGTGTGCGATGACTCCTTGTTGCCTGGTTCTCGCCAACTGTGAAGCGAATGTACCGGTGATCGCTGTACGAGTAGGCATCCAGCATCCTCCATTGTTGCTCGGGGTCCCCCACCAGGTCAGAGCGGCAGATGTTGGAGCTTGCGAAAGCAACATCGACGATGCTCGGGCGAGCAACGCCGTTTCCAAGGAAGGTGTCATCCCTCCCCAGATTCAACACCTCAAGCCCGAGCTCTTCCACAAGCTGTGCCAGCTCCTCTCCCTTGGTGTTGACGCGTTCACTACCCCATGTGCCGTGCCACGCGTTAAAGTCGCCTACGAGCAGCACACGAGAGTGTCCCGAGGCAAGCGTCTCGATACGCTCCAGCATGCCGACGAATTCGGGGACCCCAATGCTCGGTGACGCATAGCAGGCGATGATGGTAATGCCTGCTACGTCCGCCGCTACGATGCCGGAGAAGCACGTACTGCGTACGCGTTGCACTGGATGGGTTCTACCGCTCACGACAATCGCCACCTTGTTATCGCGGTCTACCACCCAGTTTGCGTTGTTCTCCGGGACCGAGCACAGCTCGCACATCACCAATACATCAGCTCGTTCCGTCCTCATAGTGTTGAGTGCCAGGTCTTGGGCACTTCTACTCCGGTTGGCATTTAGCTGGAGGACCTGCAGTCTTAGGGCCATCACAACTGAGGCCGTCCTCCTCCAATGCAGTTGTAGGCGGCGATTCGATGAGGGCCACCACACTTGATGCATCGCACCTCCTGCTTGCATGCAGCCGCACGATGACCGGCCTCACCACACCGTATACAGCAGTTGCTGCGGTCCACCCCTGTGCAGTAGGCCGCCAAATGGCCTCGCTCGAGACAGCGGAAGCAACGACGCATCGAAGCGTCCAGCCTCGGCACCCTCTCCACCCTGCAGGCGGAGTAGTCGATGAGCAGGGGGTCAGTCCTGCTCATGATAGCCTCCGCTTCCGCCCGCGGCAGACGAAGGCGTGCCCGCTTGGTAGCGTCAGGCAGCTCCCACATACGGATCGAGGCCACTGTCGGCTCTTTCTTCAGTGCCGACTTCAGGGCCTCTTTGATTGTGGCTTCCTCGGTCAGATGGTCCACATTGCGGACAATGACCTCAGCCATCTCCGTGACCACCTTGACCGTCCCTTTATCGCCAAGAACTGCCTGGATACGATCACGCAGCGCAAGCGAGTCGACCTCGCGCGTGAGGTCCATCCGCAGGTTGCCCTTTGGGGTCCTCTTTCCAATCCGGATGTATTTCTGCGCATCCTCTAGCGCAGGGGCGGTCCGGATCGGTCGATACATATCGGCAAAGCTCACGCCTGGTGCCGGTATCACCAGTATGGCGTCTGGTCGTCTCCTACTTGTCCGTTGGGCTGGTTGGGGGAAACGTTGGGGTGCCTTTGGCGGCTGGGGCCGCTGTTGTTGCTGAGGCTGCCTCGGAGGCCTCTGCCCAACCGTTTGCCACCCAGGTGACAGGACGTCCCGATAAGACAGCTGCTGCGGCTGAGGGCGGACTGCTTCACGCCCCGGTCTCTGCTGCTGCTGCCTTTCCTTTTCCGCTTCAGCGCGCAATTGGTCCTGCAACTCCAGCAACCGATGGTGGGCAGGACCGCTTGTCTCACGGGTCAGTGCCCTCGTGCGCTTTTGAGACCGCTTAACGGTCTTCTTACTGGGTCCAGGCTGGGATACCGCTTGGTTTCCCAAGCCCGTACCAACCGCGGAGGAGTACATCTCCGACACCGTCCGTGTCCCCATCCTATAGAGTTCAAGCTCTCGCCTAAGAACTTTATTCTCCTGGTCGCTGGCTTCCAGCCTCTCCGTCACTTGGGTCAGCCTCTCGGTCATCGTTTCCAGCTTCTGCAACAGTCTCTCGATGAGCTGGTGCGATCCCTCCGGCGCCCCATTCGAATTCACTGGTCGAACGGTAGCAGCCGTTGCTTCCGGTGAGGTCACCCTGCGTGGTGACGGAATCGGTGGTGTAGTGGCTGCGGTCCTCCGTGAGCCATTCTCCTCCCGCATCTCTTCCTCTAAAGAGGTTGGCTCGGGGGAGGAGAGAACCACCACCATCGGGACGGCGGAGGCCGGCAAACCCGAATTATTCTCCTCGCTGGTTGCCACTGGTTCCTGTGGCGTCGTGCCATGGAAAGCCGCCATTGTTCTTGGTGAAACCTCAATCGGCTCCAACACCACTCGTGGCTGAAGAGGTGGCTCACCTATACGCCGTTTCTTCACCACCGCCTTCTTCAGTGATTCCGGAACAACCGGAACATCAGATTCCGACTCCCCGTTGTCGGTGTCTGATCCCATCTTGAGTTGATGGGCGCAAACTATCCGCTATTTACGTCATCTCCCGCCAGATGACGAAAACCGGGAAGATTTCCTGCTCGCTAACACTTAGCAGGTTCGTCGCCTGTCCTACCACCCAAGTCTCCACGGTTTGGGATGGTTTCCCGTTGCAGGTGGGGGGGCGGAGGGGCTTCGGACACACACCACACAAATTTTCACGCACTCGCACTGAATTTCCCCTAAATATCCCCCTTTTTGAAAGTTTGCCAATATTCAGGCGAGGGTGGGGGGAAGTGGGGTTTGCGGTGGGCCCCAGAAACTCCTTGAAAAATTTGTCCTCCTCACGTTATACGGGAAAAACCACACCCCGGAATTTTCCGTACTTATTTAAAAATTTCCGCTCACTATTTCCCTTATTAAGGCGCTCGTCGGCGCTCGGACGAAGGGGGAGGGGGGGTATGGGGAGCGGGGACACCTCGTTTCACCACCAAAAGTTGCATATGATTTTTCTCAACACTTTCCACCGGTTTTTAGAATTTTCCGTACACTTTTCGAATTTTCCCGCCCAATTCCTTATTTTCCCTTATTAAGGGATTTTTTTCCCTTTCGGTCGGGGTGCGGGGGGGAAATGGGTGGCAGGAAAATTATCAAGATGTCCCGAAAATTATTATAGAGTTTTCTGAATAATCTCCACTGGTTTACACGATTTTATGACACACTTTTTCTTAATTGAAAAAATTTTCACTAATGTCAGAATTTTTTTGTCCCATGGGAATTTATTTTTGTCCCATGGGTCATGGGACATGTCCAATGTCAAATTTTTGTCACCACTATAAATGCACTTTTTTTGGTTATTTTTCACCGTTTTCTTTCCGGTTTTTTTGCACTATTTCACTAGCTGGCACTTTTCCGCTTCTTTTAACACCACATGCGTCCAGATCCGTTGCGTATTGGGTGAAAAAAGTGAGATCCGGAACAAGACGCCACGTGGAAACGTCACAATCTGGATTTTTCCCACACTTTTTTCCGGCCCAAATGGACCGATTTTCGGTCTGTTTTCACTTGTACCCACTAATCACGACACGATCTAACGATTTAAACCACTTCCGATTAGATCCGGACACTTTTTCTGCACGCTTCAAGAAACAGTTTCTTCTTCTTCTTCTTCTTCTATAGCCGGAATGTTTTTTACAGTTTTTTCCGCGTACAGACCACCGGCATCCACCGTTTTTCCGTCGAAAACACTAAATTGGCTCCCAGTCTTGCGTTTTCAGCGAAAACCGCATCTAAAACGGTTGCTTAGAGCCGCCAAATCAGTGAAAAACCCCCTCCATACAAAATGTATGGGGTTTTGTTTATACCACACTTTCACTGTTTTTTCCTGTTTTTTGGTCCAAATTCACTTCCAAATGATAACAAACGCCTTTTTATCACTTTTAAAGCACTCTGTAAAGAATTTAAACACTTTTTTCACCTTTTTTCGACAATTTTTTGCGCAGCTCACGGAAACACCACCGTTCGCTGTCAACTGTCAAACGCCTCTGCAAGCTCCACTTCTTGTGGTGCCCTTCCGTCAATTCCTTTAAGTTTCAACTTTGCAACCATACTTCCCCCGGAACCCGATTTTGGTTTCCCGGAAGCTACTGAGAGCACCGAATGTAGTAGCGTCTCCCAATTGCTGATTGGCATCGTTTACGGTTAGAACTAGGGCGGTATCTAATCGCCTTCGATCCTCTAACTTTCGTTCTTGATTAATGAAAGCATCCATGGCAAACGCTTTCGCTTCAGTTGGTCCTACGACGGTCTACGAATTTCACCTCTCGCGCCGTAATACCAATGCCCCCAACTACTTCTGTTAATCATTACCTCTGGGTCTATACAAAACCAACCAAAAGACTCAGACCGAGGTCATGTTCCATTATTCCATGCAAGATTATTCTCGGCCAACGCCAACCCTGGGCGGGTGTGGACGCTTTTGTACTAGCCTGCTTGAAGCACTCTAATTTGTTCAAGGTAAATGGGAGCTGCCCGGGCACCACGCACCGGCTCGGGACGTGCCCGACCGATCACGAGGTTGACGCCCAGGCACACCATTGTGAGTCGCAGCCGCGAGCTCGCGCACGAACGTATCCGGCGTGTGCCGGGCGCCCGCGGCGGTCGCGTGTCTGGACGGGGAATCAACTTCGAACGTTTTAACCGCAACAACTTTAATATACGCTAGTGGAGCTGGAATTACCGCGGCTGCTGGCACCAGACTTGCCCTCCACTTGATCCTTATTGAAGGATTTATGCTCAATTCATTCCAATTATGGACCATCGTTAGAGAGGTCCATATTGTTATTTCTCGTCACTACCTCCCCGTGCCGGGATTGGGTAATTTACGCGCCTGCTGCCTTCCTTGGATGTGGTAGCCATTTCTCAGGCTCCCTCTCCGGAATCGAACCCTGATTCCCCGTTACCCGTCGCAACCATGGTAGTCCTCTACACTACCATCAATAGTTGATAGGGCAGACATTTGCAAGATCTGTCGTCGGTCAAGCGACCATACGATCGGCATCCTTATCCAGACTTCAACTCAAGCCGCCCGGAGGCGATTGGTTTTACTAATAAGTGCACCAGTTCCACCGCCCGCAAGCGGACAGCGGTCCCGGCATGTTGCATGTATTAGCTCTGGCTTTTCCACAGTTATCCAAGTAACTGATGGGTGGATGATCTTGTGAATTATGGCTGTTGTACTGAGCCTTATGCGGTTTCACATTCATTTATGTTTGTACTTAGACATGCATGGCTTAACCTTTGAGACAAGCGTATATTACTGGTAGGATCAACCAGAATTCGTCTTCGTCAATTGCTTGTTCGATATTTTTTGTCTACCAGGGCACCAGTCCCCGCAGACTCTCTTTCTACGTTCATCAGGTGACACAATCTTTGTTGTGACCACTCTCATTGACCTGCGGCAGTACACCGACTCCACAGCGCCAATAACCACACGAGCAAAGGTTGTTCAGGAGGATGTCAGATTATCGATGTACATCGTACACCAACATTTGACGTACCGAGGCATTACACCCCGCACGCCCCCAACAGGACCAATCAAGGCTCGCATACGACCTGCGACTTACTGCGGCTCCCTGAAGGTCCCCGTAGGACGACCATCACCAGTTAAGGTGTAGTTGACTTGTCAGGGCACGGTAGTCCCCACAAGTCCCCGATTATTCGTGGATATCGTCCTACGATTGTTTCTGACTCCTTTTGCTCCCCGCAGGTCCCCGTAGGACGACCATCACCAGTTAAGGTGTAGTTGACTTGTCAGGGCACGGTAGTCCCCACAAGTCCCCGATTATTCGTGGATATCGTCCTACGAGTTTTTGTGACCCTTGGGTTCCCGGCAGGTCCCCGTAGGACAACCATCACCAGTTAAGGTGTAGTTGACTTGTCAGGGCACGGTGGTCCCCACAAGTCCCCGATTATTCGGAGATATTGTCCTACGAGTTTTTGTGACCCTTTTGTTCCCCGCAGGTCCCCGTAGGACGACCATCACCAGTTAAGGTGTAGTTGACTTGTCAGGGCACGGTAGTCCCCACAAGTCCCCGATTATTCGTGGATATCGTCCTACGAGTTTTTGTGACCCTTGGGTTCCCGAACTTTGCTACGATGGTTCTGCCTCCAGAGGAGACTTATGAACACTTCGTATCATTTCTTACACCGAACCATGGGATCGCGAGATTGCTCCCGGATCCCTAATCACCTTACATTTTCGTTTCGTTTCCGTACACTACGATGAGCTAATTCAATTTGTTTGTTCGTCTGGCGAACGTTTTATTGCGGAATTACCGCGGTACTTCCAGCCGGGTATGGCTGCCGTACGACCTACAGGATAGATCATCGAACCACTTTTCGTGCATATTGTCCGTCGAGGGTATCACCTCGATACCCCCAACAGACCTTTGGACACTTCCTCACTACTCCTTGGAGCAGCAATCAGGGAACCATATAGTAGGAACAGCCGAATATGGAACTCTTTTCGTACTTTGGACACCTCCTATAACTTGTATGGCGACTTCGGGGACCTTCATTTCGTTCTCAGTTGGTACCCCTATTTCGGTCTTTGGACACCTCGTCTTACCCGTATAACTCACTTTAGGTCCACTTATTTGCCTGATATCTCATCGTGAACCCGTTTTTCGTACACCGTACACACCTAGGAACACCACATATGCGTTTCCCTTTCGATCGTGAAGTTTTCAAATTTTTCGATTTTTGGTCCTAGAAATTCATGAACGGTGGGAGACCAAAATTTTTCATAAAAAAAAAATTTTCACCGTTTGACCATAAAAACCTTCTTTTCGTACATACCCCATCATTTCTTCACGTTTTAGGCCATTTCTGAAATTTTCGCTTCGATAGTGTGTCCCCTATAATACAAAATGAACATTTTGCATCTCCCACAAGTGGCCATTTTTTTCCGCCACTGAAGAACACGACCTCGGGAACTCGGACCTAGGACGTGGCCATGTAAGTCATAGGCCACCCCAACTTTTGCAAAATACTGTTTCTTTTCACTTTTCATGATCTAAGGCGCGTTCCGACGGCGTTTTGAACAAATTTATGAGAAAAAAAATTTTGACCCTCGGACCAAAATTTTTTCGTTCGGGGCCCCATGGCCTATGGCCAGTATGGGAACTCGGGATGCCGATATGACAAAATTTGTCAAAAAATCACTAAAAAGTCGCTATGGCCCATTATTTAGAGCTTGTTGAGACCTTTCTAAAACACCTTGGTTGACCCCTGTCCGATAAGTAGTTTTCGAGATATTCGAGAAAATGTGATTTTTTGGGACTTAGAAAATTTTTGACCCGTACCCTAAGAAAAAGTGATTTTTTCATAGGACAATTTTTTCTTCGCAAATACTGTTTGGTTTCACTTTTCATTATTAGAAACGCGTTCCGAAGCCATTTTCATCAAAATCTCGTGAAAAAAAAATTTCACCCCCGGACCAAAAGTTGGCCGTTCGGTGCCCTATGGCCTATGGCCAGTATGGGAACCAAGGATGCCGATATGCGAAAAAGTGTCAAAAAATCACTTGAAAGTCGCTATGGCTCATTAAATAGAGCTTGTAAAGACCTTTCTAAAACACCTTGGTTGACCCCTGTCCGATACGTAGTTTTCGAGATATTCGAGAATATGTGATTTTTTGGGACTTAGAAAATTTTCGACCATGACATATATGAAAAGTGAATTTTTCATAGGACCAAAAAGTTTGTCCAAATAGGGTTTTGGTTCACTTTTTATGGTCAGATAAGTGATCCGATGCTATTTTCATGATCATTAGAGGGATTTCACGCTGTGACCAAAAATTTTCATACTTCATACTTGTCCCGGTGCCGTATATGGGAGGACCGGGGGAAGATGTGTTTCGTAAGTCGTGATGTTCAGTGACGGATTTCTGGGACTTAGAAAAAAAATGTGCTCTCAGGCACATTATATGTTTCATACACACATGATTTTCATTCTTCATACTTGTCCCGGTGCCGTATATGGGAGGACCGGGGGAACATGTCTTCGTAAGTCGTGATGTTCAGTGACGGATTTCTGGGACTTAGAAAAAAAATGTGCTCTCAGGCACATTATATGTTCCATACACACATTATTTTCATTCTTCATACTTGTCCCCGTGCCGTATATGGGAGGACCGGGGGAACATGTCTTCGTAAGTCGTGATGTTCAGTGACGGATTTCTGGGACTTAGAAAAAAAATGTGCTCTCAGGCACATTATATGTTTCATACACACATAGTTTTCATTCTTCATACTTGTCCCCGTGCCGTATATGGGAGGACCGGGGGAACATGTCTTCGTAAGTCGTGATGTTCAGTGACGGATTTCTGGGACTTAGAAAAAAAATGTGCTCTCAGGCACATTATATGTTTCATACACACATAGTTTTCATTCTTCATACTTGTCCCCGTGCCGTATATGGGAGGACCGGGGGAACATGTCTTCGTAAGTCGTGATGTTCAGTGACGGATTTCTGGGACTTAGAAAAAAAATGTGCTCTCAGGCACATTATATGTTCCATACACACATGATTTTCATTCTTCATACTTGTCCCCGTGCCGTATATGGGAGGACCGGGGGAAGATGTGTTTGTAAGTCGTGATGTTCAGTGACGGATTTCTGGGACTTAGAAAAATAAATGTACCCTTAGGCACATTATTTGTATCAATAATTGTATCCCCAGCCTTTCATGGGGAACTTTTCCGTATTCCCGGACTTGTACATTTTTCGGGTTCCACCTCCCGACAATGTATCTGTACTGTGCATTACGTACCTTATAACGCACGGCACCCATTGGGTGACTCCACTTAACCATCTTTCGATAATGCCCGTGTTGCAGATATAATCCCAACACCTACCAGGCTTTATATGTACATCGAACGTTACATACGATGCACCCCGTATTCCCGGACTTGTACATTTTTCGGGTTCCACCTCCCGACAATGTATCTGTACTGTGCATTACGTACCTTATAACGCACGGCACCCATTGGGTGACTCCACTTAACCATCTTTCGATAATGCCCGTGTTGCAGACATAATCCCAACACCTACCAGGCTTTATATGTACATCGAACGTTACATACGATGCACCCCGTATTCCCGGACTTGTACATTTTTCGGGTTCCACCTCCCGACAATGTATCTCTACTGTGCATTACGTACCTTATAACGCACGGCACCCATTGGGTGACTCCACTTAACCATCTTTCGATAATGCCCGTGTTGCAGATATAATCCCAACACCTACCAGGCTTTATATGTACATCGAACGTTACATACGATGCACCCCGTATTCCCGGACTTGTACATTTTTCGGGTTCCACCTCCCGACAATGTATCTCTACTGTGCATTACGTACCTGATAACGCACGGCACCCATTGGGTGACTCCACTTAACCATCTTTCGATAATGCCCGTGTTGCAGATATAATCCCAACACCTACCAGGCTTTATATGTACATCGAACGTTACATACGATGCACCCCGTATTCC